>NC_049208.1:7229271-7401771 GCF_013347855.1 Anguilla anguilla | reverse complement strand
TTTCCATCTATTCTCGTGTTTGAAATGATTACTCGGTGCTCTGAATTTAAACTGCCGTTTCAGGCTCCTCTCTAGCTGTCGAATTTATTCTTAAAGGTCACCATTTTTGTCAGCCCGTAAGGTCAGCTGTGGCTCTTTTTACCGCGCGTCTGTAAGGACGGACGAAGAGTGCTTTTGTGAGCAATTTGCCGCAGTCCACGCTGTTCAAGTTAAGAAAATAAACGTGAACATACCCCCAGCACAATGATATTCCACTAGTTCGACAAAACTATTCCGCTGGTTGATTCATTATTAATTCAGAATAGATTCATTCTGTGACGTCAGGTTATCAACACTGTCTGTACCTTGGGCACATTCGTTCATACACCCGAGACACTTGGAAGTTTCTCACGCACGGTAGCCGTCATATCATCAAATGATAAACGGTGGGTGTGAGGGATGAACTGTTGAGCTTTCTGTCATTTCGGTCTTCTCCAGCACGTTCAGTTCTTCCGTAAACATTTCGATGTAACTGCCATCGTGTTCCAAGAGGGCCTCTTGGTAAGAAATGCCATTGGAGGACGCATGGAGGTTTTTGTTCAAACAAAATGGCAGACACGCCGCAAGCCGGCAGGCTGACCGTAATGACCACTATGACGCAGTTTATTTGTTTTTTGCATTCTGACAGAATCGCTTAACGCATCACGGCCCGAAACGAAAAAGATTTGAGCGTGTCTAACGCGGTTGTCGGAGGATCCTACCGAAAAAAAGGCTTCCACTGGCTGTTCCAGCGCGCCTGGCCGCGTCACGAGTCGAACATCTGGAGCTGCGATCAGCTCAAACGGCGCAGCAGGACAGGAAACACCTGTCAGGTGAAACCGTTCCTTCTGAAAACAGCATTAATCCATCTGCTGGGGAATCCATCTGCTTCTCAGGTGTCACATTAATGTCAACACAGAGAGAGAGAGAGAGAGAAAGCTTATTGCTTTGGAGCCGCGATCTTCCAAAATGAGCAAATTAAAATAGACTTTATTTTCGTTCCGACGCGAAACACAAACACAGGCTGACACACAGACACACAGACTCGTGCACACACACACACACACACACACACAGGCACACATATATATACATATGGGACTGTGCTTTGCAGTACTTTAAAGACAGAATATTTCATTTCTTAGGGTGGAAGGATACCGGGATATTTTGAAGGAACATGTGTGACTTGACAGAAATGGTCTAAATCAATTTTTTTTTTAGATGGGAATACTGTATTTTTGTACTGAAACAGCCAAAAAGGTTGATTTACTGTATTATGTGAATATTGATGACACAGTTTTTTTTTAAAAAAATTTTAAAGATAGGTAACATATCATAATAGTACCGCTATTTGCTTTGAAAAAACATTTTGTAAACATTTAAAGTGCTGAAGAAAATGGTGACTGAAGTCACAAGAGGTTTCCTCAAAAGTATTTGCTACATAAACGTTTCCAGCAGTGTCAAAAGGTTCAATCTTGGTCACATGGTCTGCGGTCACGTGGTCGGTTTCCCAGGTTGGTGAGGTATTTGGAAACATCGCCTCGTTCCACTGCCTCATTCCTTTGTTCCAGGTGTTACTTTTTTTTTGTTTTTATATCCAGGGGTGCAACCTTGTCCTTCCAACAGCCTCCTATACACCTCCGCCCTTTTTTTATCGCCCTCTGTCCTTTCGCCCCCTTGCTCTCAAAGTGGCACGGAAATGTCACGTAAAAAGAACGCTGATCTTCGTTCGGCGAAGACGCTGAGAACACGGCGGGCGCGCGGTTACGACTGAGAACCGAGCCGTTGGGCCGCTTGCGCTTCCTTCCTGTTTGGGTGTCGTCTTTGCGGCGGTGCGAAAAAAAAAAAAGACAAGACCTCAAACAAGCTTTCTAACAGAAGGCACGGGAGTCGGGGGAAGGAGATATCGAACGGCTTTAATTAGGCAGAGGGCTTTTTTTTTTTTTTATTGCTCCCCCCCCCCCCAAACCACCCCCCCATCCTTCTGCTATCAATCCACGCGAGCGAGCGAGCTCTGCGAACAGCGAGCGGCTCGAACCGCAGAGCATTCTCCATCTGTTTCCAGTAAGACCGAACACTGAAGACTTTCATCTGGAAAACATTTCTCCCCAATTACCGGTCGTCGGCGTGCCGAGAAGCGCTGGACGGAGCGTCCCCGGAACGTCTGCGGAACGTTTCCGGACCGTTTGTGACGGCCGGAGAGCCCTGTTCCTTTGTGTCTGCGCGCGTGTAGCCTTGCCACTGGTATTCCAGCTACTACAGTAATCATTAACGGTCGCCCATGCACTCAAGATGCACCGATAAGCTTGATGGATGTTTGTGTGTGCGTGTGTGTGTGTGTGTGTGTGTTCGTTTCGTGCGTTTGATTTTCTCCTTTTATTATTAACTTATGTCTTTTTCCACAAACAGCACGGGTGGGTCACGTGCCGTCTTCCGCGTTGAGCGCTCACGTTGGCACGCGTCTCTCCTCGTAACACAAAGCGAACGCCGGGCTTTTCTCCCGAAACAAGTTAAGGTCTTCAGCACAAAGGACGACCCTGAAATCCTTTATCGCCGGGCTGGCTTTTTCCCCCCCGATCCATTAAGAGGCACAAAGCCATTTGCATCCCGGCATTCAGATGAGCTCTCCGTGTACCAGCCTGAGTAATTAGATCCCCCCCCCCCCCGCCCCCTCTCCACGCGTCAGGTTTAAACTGTTTGCACGCGGCTCCGATTAAAGGATCCATCGCCTCCCGAAGGCTAGCGCTGATACTTTCGGGGAGAGGAAAGGGCGCGGAGAGACGTTTACTCGTTTGCTTCCTCCTCCCGCCTCGTTATTCGCCGGCTCGTTTGCTCCGCCGCGTCCCGCCCGCCGCTCTCCTTAAGCGATCTCGTCGTGCATGTGCAAAAAAAAAAAAAAAGAAAAAAAAATCTTTACACCAAATCAATGCGACATTGATTCTTCTTCTCTCTCTCTCTCTCTCTCTCTCTCGCGAGCCGAGCCTCGGTTTTCAGACGGCCGGCTGGCGGGCTGGCGGGCGGGCGGGCGGGTAGCGAGGGTTCCGCAGAGCTCGCCGTCGTTTCCCGGGTTGCGGCAGGACGGAACGCCCGGCTATGGCGGCGGCGGCGGCGGGGAGGCTCACGCCCGAGGGACCGGCGAGTCGCCCCAGGCCGCCGCCCAGGGGACCCAGGTGGGAAAGCCCCGGAAAGAGGTCCCGGGTGTGGGAGCGGGTGCGGGTGCAGGTGCGGGAGCGGGAGCAGGAGCGGGTGAGGTCCCCCCTTACGCGAGATCCGGCGGCTTTCAGCTCCGAGGACGACTCCAGGAAGCCGGACGTTGGGAAACGGGGCGAAGGGGGAAGGAGGACCGAACGCCAGGATTACCGCGCGGCGTTCCCTGTGCCAGCCCACGGGAGGAGGGGGGGGGGGTACGCGCTTTTCCGTGCCAAGTACCCTTTCTTTGCAGACGCCGACTGGCAGCGACGCCATGCTGCCTCCAGAGTGTGCCACGTACCGTTGGGAGCAGGACGTGCCCGACTGACGGGTCGCTGACCGAGAAGTGAGGATGGCAATCTCACCATGTTATGAAATGTGGGGCATCGGCAAACAGAGAGAGAGAGAGAGAGAGAGAGAGGAGGCAAATGAGTGAGAGAGAGAGAGGGAGAGAGAGAGAGCGAGCGAGCGAGCGCCATGGGAAACAGATGGCACATTTGGCTCTGTGCCAAAGCCACTGGGATGAATTGTCGCATGCCTGTGATTTTGCGACTTGTTGCTGGGCGGTGGGATGGGCCAAATGGGAAGGGGGGGGGGGCCCGGGCAGCCGTTGGCATGGGGGCACCCCCCTCTATTCCCCCTCGACCCCCCCCCCCGGATGTGATACCCGTGTCTCAGACGACCCGTGACCAGCTGAACCTGTGTGACACTGACGCAGGTGCCCCCCTGTACGCGGGGATGCCTGGTGCCAGCTGGGGGACGGGGGGGGAACAATGGTTAAACCGCCAACCCCCCCCGCCCCCCCCCCCCCCCCTTCTATCGCCTGATCGACAGAGGCGAGAACAACACATTCAAGGCTGCGGTTTATGCACCGCATGTAAATATATGCAGAGTAGACAGGAACCCTCCCCCGCCCCACCCCTCGCACTGCGTCTGTCTAAAATGGAGGGCTCTTGGTCGCTGCCAGTCTTCCAGAAGGATTTATGGAGGTACCACATCGCAGCCGAAACAGAAACGGGGGTGCCAAGAACGGTGGGGAGGACTGTTGCCCGCCACCCATCCCAAAGAAAAGTGTTTGCCTTTGATTTTTTGACGCAGCCGTTGTTGATGTTGCTGCTGCCTCATCGCAGAAGAATCGCAGGAGATTGTTCTGCAATGGACTCGTGCCGTTTGAGGGATGACAATATGACATGCTTTGAGGGCACGGGTGTTGGGGGGGGGGGGGGGGGAGGCAACTCTGGATACCAACTGCCTGAATGACTGAAGATCAATTTTAGCGGTACAATTTTAGCATGGAAATTTTCAAGGGTTCATTACAGGAATGGTGCCCGGGTGGCCAATGAGGTCGAGCCTTTGCGCATATTAATTACCGCAATTTCAAGACTGCGGTCGTTAGCTCGTGGCTGGCGGACGCGAGGAGTGTGCGTCTGGGAGCCCGAGCTTCCTCTTCTAATTAGCGGGGTTTTTTTTTTTTTTTCGCCTACCATTTTGTCTCGACGAACGCGGAATTTCGGGGATAAGGAGGTACGTCGGATGTACAATTCCTGATTAATAAAGCCATCGGCGGTTCTGCGTGAGAGGAGATTTTTTTTTTTTTTTTTTTTAACAGGAGGGGATCACTGTTAATGACTTTCTGAGCTTGCAGCTTAAATACAGCCAGGAAAGACATAAAGGTTTCCAGTGTATCTTGTTTGCTAAAAAAAAAAAAAAAAAAAAAAAAAGAAAATGTACATGAAAAGTCAGTCCTCTGGGCTACTTTCTTTGTGTACCTTGAACAAAGGAAGAAAAGGTAGGTTTTCCAAAAGCATCTGTCTCATCAGAACCCACACTGTGGGAAGCCTTTTGCATGTCTGATAGGGCTTTACATGTCTTTCCCATACAGTGTATATACTGTACGTGCATTGAATTCCAGCGTGTCCTTTTCTGAAGGAAGACATTTTATGCATTCCTCAGTTAACCTTGACTGTAAAGATTTAGGGTATTCCTTTTTTAAAAGAGAATTTATCATTTGAGCTGTTTGACGACAGGAACTCATTTTATGGGAGATTAAAAATGTTCTTCATACTGTTTCATTTCAATGTGCTCACTGTACCTAATGAGGTTTCTCCCAAGAATAAAATAATGATAAACATACAGTACATCTGATTTTTTTTTTACTCCCTTATAAACTAATGTCAAAAGAGTGAAATAATACTGTGTACAGTGATTCCCGTTGCAACTGTGCGTACAAAATATAGCACAGAACATTACATACCGTATGTGATTCCACAGAGAGAGAGAGGGGGGGAGAGAGGGAGGAGACAGACAGAGAGACAGAGAGAGAGGGAGAGAGAGAGAGAATTAGAGATTATTTACTTTAACAAATATACTTACAACAGGAATGAAAACCGCAATTACTGAAAAAAATAATACTGCTTATCCCTACATATATTCTATCACAATCATGAACCAGTAAACACACCATTAAAAAAAGATGATTATTATTATTATTATTATTAATATTAGATTTTAACAATGCAGTGGACACACGTTATTATATTTATTCATTTCTAATTGTTTCAGAGAGGGGAGGCCAGAGCGTCCTTCCAGGCGGGAAGGCGCCGAGGCGCAGGGCGCTCCATCTCGCCCAACCTTGAGCCGAGCGTTACGGGACATTCCACACCGGCGGCAGAAATCCCGTCTCCATGGTGACAGCCCAAGTCCTCTCAGTCATTTTCTCAGACGGCACGTTGGTGCGCCTGTGCTGGCGGAGGATGGCGGTGGGGCCAGGAGTCACGTGTGCGCGGCGGACGCGCGTCCCCCCCCCACCCCCGTCCCCCCACCCACCCCCACCCCCGCGATGCTACAGATCCGTCTTCTCCGTCGCTCTGAAAGCTCGGCTGGGCTTGGGCAGATGTGCTCTGCTATATTTAAAGAGACCGCGTTCTTTTTTTTTTTTTACTGCTGCTGGGGTGTTTGTTTTTTTTAATCTTTTTAAATCAGGTGCTTTACATGAAAAATCATCTTCACAGGAAAACGGCTGTCAACAAACTTAATAAAATAAGTCTGAACATGCATAGGGATATCTTTGTCGGGACAAAATTTGTATTTGTATTAAATGTATTTGAATTTGCATTTACATTTGCAGTACCAAATGCACAAATGTACAGGGGGAAGAAAACAGGTCACTGAAAGCCACCCGATTATTAGGATGATAATTTTACAGGACAGAACAGAAAATACAAAAGGGTGAGGTTTAGACCGAAAGTGCTGAAGGTGCTTTGCTTGAACGTATGTGATTGCTCTGTAAAAAAAAAATTAATATATTTGAAAAAAAAGAGAAGACATTCCAACATTAAAATGGAGGGCAGTGTAATTATCACTAAAACATTCAACCGGCCCCACAAACTAATCCCTGACCGGCATTGGGGGAGAAAAAAAATGAATTTCTTTTTACCTTCTCGTCAGAAATGCATTATATCACATATCTTTAATGCTATTAATAGACTCCGGGACTACCTCGGCTAATCTGCCGGCTGCTCACCAGTCATGATCCTGTTTGCCATCTGTCTTAGCATATTGATTTTCGGGCCGTCCTATTGGTTCCTAACATAATTACGCCAGATCTCTTAGGCCAGCTGTTACACCCCGGCATCCGGGGGAAGCTCGCAGCCCGGGCCATTTTAACGGCGGCTGGGGATTGGCTGGGTAAAAAGGTCATTGGATATAATGGATCTGAATCTCCATTGTGATAATGAAGGAATTAATGACCTCAGCGTTGACATTTTCAGATATCGCCGCCCCCCCCCCCCCCCCCCAAAAAAAAGAATACATGAATACCTGAATAATGAATCCATCTGAATGATTTATAAATCTCATTAAAACAATGTGATAGCATCCAGATAAGGGGTAAAATATATTTGAATAATAATTTAATAAAACTATTATTATCATTGTCATTAATAATTCAGTTCTTTTTTAGTTTTTTTTTTTTTACACAGAAGCAGTTGGATCACTCTCTTGGCTTTTAAGCAATGACATCAAGACTAGTTTTTATTAGATTCATTATTTTGATGAATGAAACCAATATAATTGAAGCATTAAATGTGCTGAGACTCTTAATTATTATTTTTTTTAAATGAAGGTTAAGGACAAACCCCTTCCATTAATAATGAAAGAAATTGTACATTAACAGGTATAACAGTGACATTTTTGCACAGAATTAATTTGCAATATCATATACTTATTACTGTTAAATGTTGTTTTCAATAAGGAATCCTCGAACTTATCTTTCAGAGAATAATATTATTAGACAAATTATTTTAACATTCTGATTCTAACATTTTGCACGTTACATATATGTGTATACGGATAACACTGATAATTACAATAATTACATTTCACCCAAATATGAAAACACACATTAACCAGAACTGCGAATGGAGTTTGCTATCCAATAAATAGCATTGCATCACAAATTGCATTAAATAAGCCTAAGTTTTAATTGTTTTGAGTGTAGACCTGGAAAATTCTCTTAAAATAATAACTTTTCTTCAAAAATATTTTTCACCGGATGATGAATTTTGAGCTTCGCACCATTTCTCCCCCCTCCCCCCCCCCCCAATTCTGTTCTCCATTTCCCAACAACAGCTGATAACGCAGTGATCGT
This sequence comes from Anguilla anguilla, assembly GCF_013347855.1. NCBI lineage: Eukaryota > Metazoa > Chordata > Actinopteri > Anguilliformes > Anguillidae > Anguilla > Anguilla anguilla. The sequence goes on along the minus strand of NC_049208.1, from coordinate 7,393,916 downwards.
TCTTCATTGGATTACATTCCTTAAGAAACATTAGACCAATAACAGGAAATAACGCCAGGGCACAGTAATGCAATACTGTTCCATTATGAGCAATAAATGGGGCTTGGGCTTTTTTCAGGAGACACACACACATATCATTATGTTTGTCAGGATATCTGTATAAAGGTTTCAGAGATAATCCTGTTATCAGCCATAAACCAAATTAAGGGCAGACATTGGGGTTATATATATATATATATATATATATATATATATATATATATAGAGAGAGAGAGAGAGAGAGAGAGGGAGAATTAATATATATATATATATATATATATATAGAGAGAGAGAGAGAGAGAGAGAGAGAGAGAAGGTACAAGCTCTCCCTTCACAATCTAATGTGAAAAATGAACAATGTTAATAATGAAATGAATTTTCAACTTCACTGCAGCAGAGCTTTGTCACGGGCTGCCCCTGCTGTACGAGCCGATTTCTGGGTGTTCAGCCGAACAGCCGAAAGCAATCTGGGCGCGGAGCGGCGGAGGACCCAGAATTGGGGTGACCTTTCTTCTGCTGCTGCTGCTGCTACTGCAGCCGCCGACTCTCCCCCAACCCCCCTACTCATCACCCGTTTCCATGGAAACTGCCGGGCGGTGGGGTGGTGGGGGGGGGGAAGGCACTCACCTGACCACTGACACCCAGGTCAACGGTACACATATGGTAAGTTGAACTGACTCGATTAGCCATCCATCATCTTCCCCCTGCAGAGTATCATATTAAGTGTTTCCCACTTAAACCCTGGATATAAGTGCTATAAATCACCATAGATCCATGATCCATTTTTGAAATCTGCGTACTTTTCTTTTTTTTTCCGGGGGTGGGGGGAGTGGGGGGGGGGGGGGGGGGTTGGTGGGGGGTGAGTTGACGTGCCTATTTCAACCATTTAATCATGGAGAATGCCAATCCTTGAAATCGTAAAAAAAAAAAAAAAAAGTAAAATGAGTCATAACTGGGGCCTAGTTTAGACTGGATTTTTTTTTTTCCAGGGAATATGTTGGGGGAATCTTATTTTTTTATATCTTATGTCTGTTAATTTCCCACCTCAGTGCTTTTCTTTGATACAAAACCCTGGACTTGACCCATCTCAGCTATCTAATGTAGCTACAGAGCTATGCTAAACACACTGCGCACACTTTCCTTTTCGCCTTGAGCAAAGACATATAAACATGGACACAAAAAAAAATGCAATACTCCTTCAGCAGCCAACACCTTCAGTAAAAATGTAATCGCCGGTTGTGACGGCAACGTCCAAAATTAATCAGCCTATGCCAGGTAAATTATATCCAAGAATCAACGCTAAACACTCAAATGCTTTTACTCTCTGATTAAAAACCCGACGTGCGTTTTTCAGGCTGTCTGTTTAATAGTAATAAATTGCAAGCGGTTTTAACGCTGAATTATGGGTAGTTGGCCCGGAACGTGCCGGAGATTTGACCGATTGCTCATTAAGTGACGCGTTTTCACCCTAATAACTATACTAGGTCAATTGCGGAGACCAATGAGTGTTCGGCAAACACATCAACTCCTTCCCCGTTAGTTAGTCAGCTGCTGTTTGATTGATAAAATGCAAATGAACAAATCAGCAATGCCTCACGGTTATGAATCTCTGGCGAAGGGCAAGACCCTGTCAAATAGCCCGGCTATTACTTGGAATGATTAATTAACTATTAATTAACACTGGGGGGCATTCAATCTAACCGCTATGGTGCTTTGTCCTTGACTCCGAATAATGAATCCCCCCCCCCCCCACCCCACCCCACCCCCTCCAAATTTTAGCACAGTATTTCCCCTTCATTTCAGCAGTCGCCGAAATCGTGACGATGTGAAAGAACTTGATGTGGCGACAAAAAAAAAAAAGAATGTGACACTCGCTTAAAATTCGTCCGCTCACGGTGAGGAACAAAGTGCCGGTGAGGTTTAAAACCGCAGCGGGGCCGGGCCCCAGAGCCGAGGAGAGGGCGGCTTTCGCCCAAAACGGCCGGTCTCTGTGTCCGCCCTGACCGGCACAGGCGGGAATTGATGGGATTCATTCCCCGTGGGGACGAGAGGGCTTCCGAGCCGCGCCGGGCGAGATCAATAGCGTGTCGATGCGCGTTTAAAGAGTTTTTTTGCGGCGCGGTCCTTATTTTAAAATTAGCGAGACGGAACAGGAGGCGAGAAGGTGCGACTCTTCAGCGTATCCCATATCGGCTGCCTCGTCCGTTTTCAGTCTGTTAGTGCGCTAAAATCCTTAAAACCTTTTCAGAGCAGAAACTGAGGCCTACCGTACTTGGTGGAGTCTCGTGGATTTTTTATATATTTTTCCCAAATCTGACGTTGCTGTAATGCAAGAACACTGCAAATTAAATTGTGGAGCCTTTTTTAAAATCCTTTTGGAAACTAATTTGATTTTATATAAGCAATTATCAAGCAAACCGTACCTGTCCACTTGAAATTAAGTCACTAGGATTTTTTTATCTTTTAAAGTCCCAGAAACTCCAGCTTTCTGATCAAATTTAATTCCAGGTTGCAATGGCTGACGGGATGCAGAGTCTACATTCACATGCAGTTAATTTAATAAATTAATCAATTCATCTGTGCAAACTGTTGTAGATCTTAAGCTGCGTTCGAATGTTTGTCTTAACGGGGAGTCAAATGTTTATTTGCAAACACGGGCAGCTCTAGTTCCAGTCTGAACAGATACATCAGCTCGCTCAAGCAACACAATCTTCTCACATTCTCCTTCTGTCTCCTTCTGAACTGCCATGTCTCCACACCATCTGTAATCTACAGAGTGTCATTGCAGTTCTTAATTCTAAATTATCTCTGTGTGCAGATCACCGAATCCAATATAAAGTCTGTTAGCATTCAGCTGAGCTACAGTTAGAAACATAATGCTGAATGACCATCAGTGCCTACAGAACTGTCTGGAAATAAAGAGAGATGTGGCCCAGAAACCACAATGACCTCACACCTACGCTCAACCGTTACCTTTTGCATTGCATTTACAATTTAGTCAGATCGGGACTACGGTACGCCTGTTCTCCACAGGTCATGTCTGATCTTGAAAACATCAGCTATTTTCTTTTTTATGAGTCCTGAGGCGATGTTTTTTGGGTACGTCTGAATCAAAAAAACGAACACGAGCCTGACGAAACAAACAGCCTTTTTTTTTTTTTCCAGCAATATAAAAACCCTCAGAGGAAATTAGAGATGCAGCTGGCCACAATAAAATGGAGAGTCAGACCCCGGAGGTCAAAGTTCACCGGGAGACTGCGCCTCGGAGACGGTGGGGTTGGGCGCTCTCAGCCAATGGGCTGGGTGCCTCGGCAGACTCTAAGATATATAACGGAGAGATAGAAAGACGTGTAAAAGGTCACAAAGGGGTGAAATATGAGGGGGAAATGATGAGGTCCTCGTGATAAACCTTTGTCGCCGGAAGAATGTGTGACAAATCCATAAAATAAAGCAGGCTTCCAGGGGATAAATTTTACCTGAAGGCAAAAAACTGAGGCGCTATCAATACCCAATTTGAATTATTTAATAACGGTAATCTTAAAACAAGGGGTTCTAATCTGCTCACGTGCAGAGGTGTGCCGAAATCGAGAAAATCTACCTCCAGATAAATACGATTGGCTAAAATCATACTGAATACAATAATTTGTAGCTACGCGTTGATCGATCAATACGAGAGCACCATGGGACGTTTAACTGAGATAAACGATAACTTTTATTTTGAGTCAAGCTGATAATATCACGTGGCTTCATCAGCCTCTTAAAATATATTTGTAACTGTGCACAGATAAAAAACCCTGGGAATTGCTTGTCGATTGGTAGAATGCCAACTATGACACTCACCAAAGGTATTTATGATCTCAGCCAAGGCTCACTGTGGGAACCGCATTTTTATGTATAACTCAGATTTAGATCGTTAGTTAGAAAATACATGTTAATAAAAAAATGCATTTTTATTGCAAATGATTACATTAATGGGAACGGGTAAGTTAATGTCACTCCCCAGTGAAACACAGGCACATTTCAAGCCAGTGGAAAACAAACTATGGGCTGAATGGACCCTTCCTATCCATATACCACACGGTCTTATGGTCTTATGTTGCAATATTCATACGCAGAAAGTGCTATGCCAGTAGAAATACATGTCTTTTGGTTATGGGTAGTATCAATTGGAATCGAAGGTAGGAACGTGCTTTTGTATTTATTTATTTTTTACATACATTCTGATGAAGCATTTGAGAGAAGACCAGCTTCATTTTTCTTTTGTAAATAGATAAGTAAAAAAAGAAAAAAAACTGCTGATGCTACTGACCCATAACTTCATTTGAAAGACCTTATAAATAAACATTCCGCAGAAAGGTTGCCACCGAAATTCCCGATCCCAAAGGGCAGGTTTTCCCGGATAGCCGTGTTGCATTTTTATTGATACCGTGATTCATATGGAAATTAATTTCAGGCTCTCCCCCCCCCCCCCGGAGCTCCCATTATTACCCCACGGTTGCAAATTATTGGTGGCAGGACCTGGACCTTAATTTTCAGGTTTTAATAACAGCCCCCCTCTCTTCTGCGGCCGACGCGACGCTGAACGAGGGGCGCGAACTGCAGCGAGCGACCCGCTGGCACTTACGAAAGCGATCCGGCGTTCCGCGCCTCCTCCGATCTCGCCGTCTCCCAGCGGTCTCGGCGAACGGCCCGGCCCGGCCCAAAACCGAAACGGGCTCTGGGATTTTCGCTGGCCCTTAAATATGGACCGGGGGGGGGGGGGAGGGGGGGAACCGGTGCGAGAACGATAGCAGTGGAAAAAGCTATTTGCGCTCTCTGAATACTGCACAATTAAAATGTCTTTCAAAGAAAATATTTACAACCTTAATCGTGGGGATCATTTCTGGTTGTGGCCCTGAACGACCGCATAGACCGTTTATGCCACACAGCCATGTCCAAATGAGAAGTGTACAATAAACAATCACTGCCTATGATAGCTCTTTTAAAAATATATATTTGAATCAGGTTCTTTTTCTGAATATTAGTTTTGCTGTGTGTTATAGGTAGATTCACAGGTTGACAGACAGACAGACAGACAGAGACAGACAGGCAGGCAGGCAGGCAGACAGACAGACAGACAGGCAGGCAGGCAGACAGACAGACAGGCAGACAGATACAGCTATGGTAAATTATTTCAGGCAAACCATAGCTTGGGTGACACATGACGTGGATAAATGGCCACATTTTTTCAAACCAAATAAATTTCTCCAGTAAATGCATGTAAATACACACACACATACAGGTGATAAACTCGGGGTGATAGGGCATGAATTGATTTCCATATGTAAACGAGCTCTTTAAAAAGCGTAATTCAAAGTCAATCCCGGGGAGAAACTTCAGGTGGATTAGTCTGTGGTGTCATGAGCGTGCCAATGATCCAAGCAAAGCTGTGTGGGGCCGAGGCATCACGGGAGCTGGAAAATCAATCTACTTTTTCCTGGATGAGATTGGTAGTATTTTGCGGCTCAATTTCAGAAAAACGCTGCAGCATAATTGTGGGTTTGCATCAAGGTAGAAATTTGAAAGAATTTTACCGCTGCCTCTGTGGCTTGTTATCAGAGACAGTCCTGTGAAGCTCACAGGCATATACACACACACACACGCACGCATGCATGCACCCACACACACATGCATACACACACGCACATACACACACGCAGGCACGCACACACGCACGTACAAATACACACACGCACACACGCACACATACACATACTTACACGCATGCACACACACGCACACACGTACATGCACACACACACACGCACACACGCACGCGCGCACACACACACGCACACACACACAATTCAATTTAATAATACTACGGCCTAAGCGCTGCAGTCCCAGGGCGCATTCTACATGTAATTGTTCCGTTTAAAAACGGGACCGGGGATGAAAACGCAGGAGGATCTCTCTCGTCTCCCAGCCTTTTCCGTAGGAGAAGGGGAGGCGGGGAGAAAAATAGCCCGTGATTCTGGTCCGCGGCGGCGAAGATTTAGAAAATATCCGCCTGTCACATAGATTGGATGCCGGGATGAAAAATGTCAAAACTGAGGATGACAAATCAAAGCCATCAGCAGAAGTGTCTCGCAGACGCGGGGAGTCATTTTTCACGATCGCCATCCGACCGCACCATCCCCCCCATCCCCCGCGTTAGATCAATGTTGCCTTGGTTACCCTTTCTTATAAATTATCCAAATTTGACAAATTGCTTTTTTTTTTAGGGGGGGGGGGGTGGAAAAATAAAGTGTGTGTGTTTTTTTTTCATGAAACCTTTCTATCAAACAGAAACATATATATGTATTCATATATATTTCCGCTCTGCACAATAAATGCAGCCATATACTACAACTTGAAGCTTGGTGATATTTTTTAAATGTTCATTACCTGCTTATGTAAAATCTTGTTGGAGAAACAAGAAAGGCCGGTTGATCTGAGTTGTAGTAAACAGTCTTGATCTTGTCCATTCTCCTCAGCCATTGTGGTGGCTGGATACAGCTGAATGCTGCCCCCTACTGCTTCTGATTGACACTGTAATTAATTAAAACACTGTTGTAATGACTGACAGAGACATATTTGGCCCAATGACATATCAAGTGACTGTAACAATTACAGTAAAACAAACTGTCATTCATTTAGGCACATGTTACAGTTCTGCTTATGATATTAGTGTAATGATATTTAATCGCAGAAAAATAATTATTTCTGCTACTACAGCTGCAAATTTAACATACCATCTCTAAAGTGATTAAAAATTTAAAAAAATAATTATTTATTTTTACAAAGAAGATATTAAGCTGCACTGTATGTTCATATATTTTATGTAATTTGTTAAGATGTGCCATTTGGATATAGAGTTCCATATACGTAAATGTAAACGTGACAATGAGGGATTCGAACCCGAACACACCTGAGCACAGTGTGTGTGTAACAACCAGCCTGGTCCAGAACTCATTCGTTACATCCATTGCACAGCTGCATTCATTGCATTGTATGCCATTGTAAATTGGCTTCATTGCGATAGAAGAATTTGTTACATTATTACCGATGCATGCATTTGTTACGCTGTTACATTGTTACAAAGAGCCATATGCTGTAGCTGCGCCACAATGAATTCCCTCTGCACCAGTGATCCTGAAGCATGCACAGAGAAATGTTCTGTGGCAACCATAACATAACATAATGAGGAGAACAGGCCATTTAGCCCAACGGTGCTCGCCATTTCCCTACCCAGCCATGATCCTACCCAGCAGAGCTCGCATGCACACACGAAAGGAGACCTGCGCCCCTTGAACTGGTTTAATTCAGAACGCATCGCTTTGTCTTTGACCGCGCTGAAATGGGATAACTACGAAACGCGGAAACTTAAAGTTCAGACCGCACCACTTACACGCCCGTGACCTTTTACCTGCCTATTGCAGTGCGGATCGAATCACCCCCAGCCCAGCTACGGCCGTGCAGGGAAAAGACTGCTGACCTTCAGCTCTCCTGATTGGAAGGGTCTGTTTCTCGTGGTGGGATTGATCTCTCTCTCTCTCTCTAACTTTCAACTGCAATTATGAGCGACTTCAACAGCCAGCGCCGCCGAACCTCCCTCACCGGTTCGGCTGCTGAAAGCCACGGGGCTCTGACGCGCATGCCGTGATGTCATCGGCGTAACCGTGGCATCGCGTCGTGACAAAACCCGGCCCCGTGGTACGTCGGCGCATCTGCCGTTCCTCCCCGGGTAAACGCCCACAATTTGGATTTGGGGTGACGAGAGGAACCAAGTCTCTGCTCCGGTCCTGAATTTTACATTTTCTTTTAAGGCACTGAGAGCAGACGCTCTAATCCATAGGGACTTGCCCAGCTTACATTCTTTGCATACAATCCATTTATACAGCTGAAGGAATTCTGCTTATGTGCCTTACTCAAGGGTACGGGGATAGCACCCCACCTGGGAATCAAAACTATGACCTTAGAGTTGTAAACCTAGCACCCTAGCCGAGTGGTAACCAACCCCGTTCCTGGAGATCTACCGTCCCGTAGGTTTTCAATCCAGCCCCTGGCAAAGCAGACCTCATTCAACATCTCGTTGAGCTGCTAGCTAGTAGAATCAGATGTGCAAAATTAGGGTTGAAATGAAAACCTAGGTGACGGTAGATCTCCAGGAACACAGCTGGTTACCACTGCCCCAGCCATTACGCTACACTTCACTGCAGTACAGAGGGGATTTTGGAACATACCTGGCTGACTGAATGAATGAATGAATGAATGAATGAATGAATCGTTGCGTTGCATGGCTGACTGTAGTGAGCAGTGGGTGGCCAGTAAATGATGCCCATTTTATGGATAAACCGCTCCATCATGGACTTCACAAAGTCTCCACACAGACATTTACACACTCTCTAAAGCTCTGTAAATTGCCATTATCAAAAGGACGCGCGTGTTAACGACGTTCGTCTCTCGGAGGTCTCGCCCACGCACCTGTGGCACGCCCAAGCATTTACCTACCTCCAGAGGAGGGTGGAATAATTGCGGCTCCGCGCTAATTACCCCTCAATTAACGGGTGTCAGCAGCGCTAACGGGGTAGTAAATTAATTAGATAGCGAGATCTTCATTGATTCGGTCACACACGTTCCGCGAATCCCTGCCGCCTTCAAAAAAAAGGACACGGCAAAAGCATGAAAAAAGGGGCTTAATTTGCAATGTTCGCTCGTTAGGTCGCTTAATGTCTCCTAAACGAACAAAAAGCCCTCTTGTGGTCCTTGCGGAGATTCTGGCGGAGGTCCCAGCTGAAGCCTGCTTAAAATTCATCGCAGCGTGACAAATAAAAGCCATCGCCGCCGGTGCGTAAATCACACACAATTTGTTTTTTCCCTCGGAGGCGGTAAAATATTCATGGACAGACCAATTATTAATGTGATCCGCGATCTATCATGCGCTGGGAAACACACACCGTCAAGGAAGACCTATGCATAAGAATTTTATATGCTGTAATAAAGATAATAGTAATAATAACAAGAAGAATATTATTATTTTTTTGGAAAGTGTAATATAAAATTATAATGCGCATATATGTGTGTGCGTGTGTGTGTGTGTGTGTGTGTGTGTGTGTGTGTGTGTGTGTGTGTGTGTAAATTGCCGATATGTCTCCAGGCGTAACTTCATTTTAGGTATATTAAACTCCATATATTCACTGTCATGTTCAAGACACTGATGCATTACCGTGAATGTGGGATGGGTAGAGATATTCAAAGCTGACCAATAGCTTCCATTCATCGACGTGGCTGGTTATGAAAGAAGAAGAAAGCGCAAGATGAATCAAAAGCGGAAAACCTTGGACGGGCAAGCCTCTGCAAGATCTTTGTTCCAGAACGGAAGACGCCCCTAAATTCCTTTGGATGTATTAAACGTATGGGATCTCTTACAAATTGTTAAAATATATTCCCACAATCTTGTGCTGTCTTGTATGTTTTTTGCATGCATTTATGCTCTAATATACACATATGGTTTGCCAACCATCTATCTTTCCTTGTCACACATATCTCTGTCAATTCCCCCATTGCTGTGACATGTAATAAGATTATCCAGCAAGCCTTTGTGTACACATTGTCAAATTGTGCAGCCGTTCACCACTTTTATGCTGTATGCAATTCCATAGAAATATAATATAATATAATATAATATAATATAATATAATATAATATATGTGAAAGTAAGTCCCATAATGAGGTCAGGGGCCTAATTTAAACATCAGTTTTAGCCTCAGTTCAAAGCGCCACTGGCAGCCACAGAGCAGCTTAATCGATTCCCTGTCTCGTTCTCAATTTGCCGAAATGAAAAAGTCAATACCTGCAGCTGTGGTCACAGCTACTTGTTTAACTGATTTAAGATAAAGTGTACGAGAAATCAACCCGCGGTTTCAGGTAACGGCGTTGCGTCATAGGGTAACCTCTTATCTGCAAGAAGAAGAAAAAAAAAACTACCATTCAATCTCCATTTACTGCAGTCCATATTTACACTGACTGTTCCAGTCACTGTGTCTTTGGTCATTTCAACGGGTCGTTTGTATACTGTGCTTGCTTCATTAAGAGCAATGTTGAATTGATACTGTATGAGAATGAAATTAACCTAAGGAGAACGCTCACTTATATTGCACATTGTCAAGGACAAATCAGCTTTGTAAAGGTCACCTACCTGGTGCATTCTTGAAGCACCCCTGCGGAACCAAACGGCATTCTAGGATGACGTTTGTTTAATGTCCATTTTTTGTTGTCTTTTCGTCTCTGATGGAATGACAAGAGGACAGCTACACTTGCTTATCAATGACATGCATGCCAGCAAGCACAGGATTCATAATTTATGATCTAAACAGAAACCAAGCAGAAACCTTCATCAGATTTTAGTCACTTATTTGTTCTTGCCGGTAAAAAAATAAAAAATAAAAAAAATCTACCAGATGTGATATGAAGAACACATTTTGAATTGCCACTGTAATATCAAATAGCCGTAAATTCATTGCTGTACGTTCAGTATGAGATGAAAGTATTTTCATTTTTCTTTCTTGAAAATGTTTGCTGGAAAATAAGTGGTATTGGAGAGGACAGTATTTTGAAAAAATATTGACAGGCTTACTACAATCAGCACTGATCACCGAGGTGTGCCTACTCTGAAACTGGCCATTAAATAACTAAGTGCTCATAATGTCCACTCTTTAAAGATATAACTATCCAAAAAAAGGCAATTATTAGTGCAAAAAATCTATTGTCCTAAATTCTCACAACCATTGTATGACCGGTATAATTGGTAACAGCATAGGCTAAATAACATATGCTAAAGTAATGATTTAATGTTTTAATTTTCAACAAGGTCTGGTACCATTACAATAAACAAGGGGTGTCAAACTAAATACCCAGGGGGGGTGGCCGCACTGTCGGTGGATTTCGGGGTTTCCTTTCAATGAGCTGCCGACTGAGGCCTTTAGAACACGGTGTGTGGATTCTTTAGCCAGTCAATGACTTTAATGTACCCCTGGTGCCAAAACAGCCCAAAAATCAGAACACACTGCGTCCCTCCAAGACCAAAGTTCGAAGTTCTGTGCTATAAACTATAAAGCCTGGGTTTTCAACCGGGATGTCCTTGAAGGTACTGTCGGGGGTCCCTGGCCAGACCTGACATGCAATGACTATATATAGACTTGGAAAAATATTTGAAAATATAGCACCTTTTGTACCTGTATAGTCTTTTTAAACTTAGGATGGTGGTCCCTGGGAGGCATTTGAGCCTGGCTGCTGGTCCCTGGATCAGAACAAGGTGGAAAGTCCCTGTTATAAAGGACCGGAGGAAGCAGTGTTACAGCGCCCCCTGCCTTCCAGGACCAGCTCCTGCAGCAGATCATCGTCATCTTTGGCCAGGTTGTACACAGAGAGTGAGATCTCATCACCTGGCAGCAGGGGGCATCACAGTCACACTGATGGTAGGTGTCCGTGCTTCCCTGCACCTCATGCCCCCGTTTTCACCAAATCACAATTCACCATTCACCATTTTCACCAATTCACAATTCACCATTTCACCATTTTCACCCATTCATAATTCACTGATTCACCATTCTCACCCATTCAGTACTTCACCATTTTAGGCACTTTGAGTCCTAGACAGGGCTGAAGGCCTTGCTGAGGTCAGGAAATCAATCAGTCCAATGAGTGGACTGGACAAGTGATCAATTTTCCATAAACTGATATTTATGTTTAACATGTTAATCTAATAGCCAATGAGCGTCTGAACTCAGATCCCAGGGGAAGCATTCAGTCGGAGATTCTCACTGCTCAATTACCAATTTCAACAATTTATGCGACAGGAATGTGAATTTCAGAAAAAAATAAAAAATAAAAATCTAATGACGATTTCATGTGAAGTCAGATAAGGGCTTCAGTCAAATGCAAACTCAGTGGGAGACTTCAGACTGGTGACATAGATGACAGATAACAGAGATGTGGTGGTGGAACAGGCATTGTGTGCGTTCCTGCTGTTTGGCGCCACCTTCTGGCTGATTTGGGCCACGTCACTCAGTCCAGACAGGAAGGGGACAACAGCTGAAAAGGATTATCTCGCAGGCGTCAAACTCCAGTTCTGGAGGGCTGTTTGCAGTGTGTGCTGATTTTTTTGGGGTGTTTGTGACATCAGAGGTACATTTCAGCAATTGACTGGCTAAAGAATGCATGCAGCTAGTTAATAGTTTTCACAGGCTTAATAGACAGCTGATTGAAAGGAAACTCACAGGCACTGTGGCCCCCTGGAAATTTAGTTTGACAGCCCCAGATCAGCTCATTGATGAGCTTAGAGACCTCATTGCTGTCCACTCCAGGTCAGGGTCAAATGTGCATTTTGAATTCTTTGTCTATAGATTTCTGCAAAATTGGCAAACGCTTCAGGAAACACTGTCAGTGAAAAATGTTACTAAATGTGTGAAAACCCAAAATGTGTGACAAAAAAAAAACAAAAAATATTGAATATTGGTGAAAATACATCTTTCTTTTTTGATTAACCTGCAGGGCATTTTCTTTGGGTCTAAAAGGGTAATTGCTTTAAAAGTATTTGACCCAGATCTGATCTCATCATGTCAGGAAAGTATCTGAGCATGAATAACAAGCAACTTGGCGAGCTATTCTAAAGTATTGGGTTTCAGCTGAAGTTTGTTTTGGCAGAGTTTATGTTTTGATGGGTAATCTACTTCCAGATTTTTTTTTTTTTTAGTGAGGAACATTGCACAATTCAACATCTGTTGGCGTAGGTAGAGTTCTGGATTTTTTTTATGTGCAGCAGGAGCCAAATGCCTCACGTACATTAGACGACCCCTAGACAACTAAAGTCTGTCACACTCTTTCATTTAACAGCAATCTGTGCTAAGTCATGGGTTTTTAATTTCAAAGGTGTACACATCTTAGGACTCTGAGCCTTATAATGTGCGAATCATGCAGCTTCACACATTTGTAAGACTCCAACAAGATTCTTCTGAGATTTTAAAAAAAAATCTTAGCCTTTCTCATCCTGTCGGAAATTCACACACCGGTGTGCAGTTGTCGGGCAAAGAAAAACGTGTCTATTGGCTGTTGACAGGATTATAAATTGCGTCACTGACCATCGCAAGCCTTTTGAGCCAAGACTGAAGACTTACAATAAATATTAAAACATGTCTGATATTGTCAGGACGGTCAAGACAAGAAAAAGGACTCATGAACTCAGTCTTGAAACGGTCTCATAATCGTGAATCGTGACGGGGACTGAGGTAAGATTGGGAAGATTTTATTAAGACTGTAAAATCGCTTAAAATGTTGACTGTTGTAAGGCCAGCATTAGCTGGAAAGATACAGTGAGGGGCCTGTTTATGGAGCTGGGGTTTATTGTCTGTGTATTGTACTTTTGCAGTGCTGTAGCACTGCAAACCATTCTCCACAAGTCTTGAGTCAACAGAGATCAATGACAAATTATGCATAGTTTTAGTTAATATTTAGGGCTCCAAGCATGTAGCGCTGGAACCATTTTGTTTTTGTTGGAAATCTTTCTTTCTTTCATTCAATGCACTTTTGACTGCAATTCCAGTTTTGTTCCAGCAAATGTTTTCAGAGAATCTTTGGATAGGTTTCTTAAATAATAGGACAGAGAGAAGCTTCCATTTTTGTTTGTTATTCTGGCATGATTTTTTTTTTCATGTTTGTGGGGAGATCAATGCAAGAATTTAAGCCACGGATGTGACCAGTTTCGGGTCTGCAGCATTTCCCTTTGCTCCATTCCTTTCACTTTCAATCTTTAAACCACCCCTTTTTTTTTAACACAAACCAGAAAAGGACATACCCAAAATGACTCTTCTTGAACTCTCTTGACTACAGCCATAATCTTGGTCTCTACTGAAATTTTGTTTTCCAATAGTCAGAATGAGTCTAAATATTACTGAAACAAAGTAATAGAAGCTCAAACGCCGCATGAGGGGAAGTTTTTTTCTCATTTCTTTTTTTTTTAATGGTAACAGATGCCTGTGGCTGTGCCTGGTGGGTTTGGAAACACAATGGAGCCACAGCCACAATGCGGGACAGATCCTGGTTCGAAACAATACCATCAAAAATGAGAACTCTGCATTGTTTCTTCTGAGCTACAGTATGTCTAGTTGGGTTTCCCAAAAAGGCTATTTGGAGACTCCAAAACGACTGTTCAGTAACAAAAATGATGATATGGGTCTTTAGGGGTTAAGTCCCTGCAGCTGAGAAGCATCCCCCCACTCACTGCAACAAAGGATGTGTTAATATCCAACACGTTTTCGGTGTTACTACCTTTCTGTCACTTTAAACACATTTTGTCTCAGTCAGTAGTTTTTGGTTTACAAAGTAGGCTATACAATTCATGTGTTACAACAGGAGACTTAAAAAAAAAAACAAAAAAAAAAAACACAGACTGTTGAAAGTAACACAAAATGTGTTGTCCCGAATTAGACGTGAAGGTGCGTTAAAGATGACACGTCGCGTGTGGTTTTTAACACATCTGCTTCGAGAGTGCCACGGCCCGACGCTCCGGCCGCCGTGACCAGAAAGTTTTAAATTTGTCTCCTCGGATCGCGAGACCTTTTTGACGTGCGGTTGGAATTGCGCTCGATTGTTTCGTTTCATCGCAAAACTTCCAGCGGTATTTCATATGGATCTTTTTCACTAACACCTCCATCTTGTCTCTTTGCCTTACGGTCCCGCTTTGGAGAGTGAACGAAGAGCGGCAGTGTAGCATAATGGGTAAGGAGTTGGTCAGCCACAATGCGGGACAGATCCTGGTTCGAAACAATACCATCAAAAATGAGAACTCTGCATTGTTTCTTCTGAGCTACAGTATGTCTAGTTGGGTTTCCAAAAAAGGCTATTTGGAGACTCCAAAACGACTGTTCAGTAACAAAAATGATGATATGGGTCTTTAGGGGTTAAGTCCCTGCAGCTGAGAAGCATCCCCCCACTCACTGCAACAAAGGATATGTTAATATCCAACACGTTTTCTGTGTTACTACCTTTCTGTCACTTTAAACACATTTTGTCTCAGTCAGTAGTTTTTGGTTTACAAAGTAGGCTATACAATTCATGTTACAACAGGAGACTTAAAAAAAAAAATAAAAAAAAAACTGTTGAAAGTAACACAAAATGTGTTGTCCCGAATTAGACGTGGAGGTGCGTTAAAGATGACATATCGCGTGTGGTTTTTAACACATCTGCTTCGAGTGTGCCACGGCCCGACGCTCCGGCCGCCGTTACCAGAAAGTTTTAAATTTGTCTCCTCGGATCGCGAGACCTTTGGAGAGTGAATGAAGGGCGGTAGTATAGTATAATGGGTAAGGAGTTGGTCTTGTAACTTATGGGTCGCAGATTTGAGTCCCCACTAGGACACCGCCGTTGTACCCCTTGAGCAAGGTACTTAACCTGCATTGCTCCAGTATATATCCAGCTGTATAAATGGATTCAGAAATGCTACGTAAAAGGTTACGTAAGTCGCTCTGGGCAAGAGCGTCTGCTAAATGCCTGTAATGTAACAAGACATTGCTGATTCATTCCTACTTTCTCAAACATCAGACTCTGAATGCTCTGGCTCTTTAAAAATTCCCTTTGGCCTCACGGTGTTCTCACTGTGGTTTCCCTAATCTGATTGTGTGCATCTGATTGTGTCGTCGTTTCTGCCGTCCCCCGCGATTCAGATAAGCGTATCTTAACTTGATTTGTTTCTGCTGTTGTTAGTTAGAGAACATAGTTGTGTGTAATTTAGGTAATCTTTTTTAAAACTTGTCTCAACTGTTGCTAGTCAGCAAGCTTAGTTGTACGTTAGCTGAGAATTTCTGTAGTTGACTTGCTGTTGTTAGTTAGTTAAAGGCGTTAGTGAAACTGTGTGTGGGGGTTGGTGTTTAACTGCCCCGTATTGTTGAGCTAATTTCGAGTAGGTTCACCTGGTGCTTATCTGCCCCAATGAAGCTAATGCAAGCACGTAATTGTCACCCGTTATTTATAGCTCCAGCGGACGTGATCTATACGGTTTATATCGGTCACTGTTTCATGCCTTCAAGGCAGCAGTTTAGTGCAATGGGTGGGGAATTTTGCTTGTAACCAAAAGTTTGCAGATTCCCAGGTAGGGCACTGCCGTTGCAGTACCTTGAGGAAGGTACTTGACCTGAATTGCTCCAGTATATATCCAGTTGTATAAACGGATACCATGTTAAAGTTGTGTAAGTCGCTCTTGATAAAAGTGTCTGCTAAATGCCAGTAACGTACCACTTAAATTCAGTATCAGATTAAAGGCCTTTACAAGGGGTGATTATGCTGAAATAATGCGAACTGCCATCACTGCACAAACAGAAGCATTTCAACTGTGTCACGGTCATTTCTCATACCTGAAACTGAGGGTTTTTCATAGTGAAGGAGTGAAGCATGTGTGCAGTCTTTAATTATTTACTGCTTGTTTTGCTTTGATGGTACTGAGTAAGTTCTGACACAGTTGAATTCATACGAGTGGAATGGCTGTACTGAATGACAGCAATATTTCAGGTGTCTTGTGGAAACTTTTGAGCACTGTGTGCTTTTTTTGTTTTTGTTTTATTTTATTTTATTGGCGCAGTCGTGTGTTTCAGCAGATCCTGTAAGGAGGTGAAAGGGAGGGGTAATTCAGATTCAGATTGAGACAACGTTATTGATCCCAAGAAGGACAATTCATTTGCAGTTTACCCAGTCCATACACACAACTCCAAAACTCACAGACAAGGTGTCATGCCCCCGTGTTTCGGTTGTCATATGGTTTCCCTTGTGTTCCGGTTATTTCTGTTCCATGTGCCTTGTTCCTCACCATGTCTTTGCTTTTCCCCACAGGGTGGGTGTGATCTTTCCCCATGCACTCCCTAATCACTTCCAGCCCTCAGCAATTTTCACACTCGTTCAGGTCGCATTCCTCACACCCTCCCTGATTAATTCCAATCAGCACCAGACTATAAAGCCACACTTTTTGTTTCTGTCTTTGCCAGATTGTTGATTTGTTGCCCAGTCACTCTTGATATCGTGTATATCCTAGCCTAGCACTATTTTCTATACCCCGTTTTCTCTGCACCTTCCTCGGTTTCCTCACCTCGCTCTGTTTCCTTGGCCACAGATTGTTTGTTCATGTACCTTGTTCAGTGTTTCCCTGTCTGTCGTGCCTACGTGTTGTCTGCGTTGCGTCTTGTTCCGTGTTCCCCTGTTCTCCCCAGTTACCTCCCCAGCTCCAACCATCTCCAGCCCGTCCTTCGCCGGCCTCCCAGTCTCCAGCCCAGCTCCGCCACTGACACCGGAGATATTCCGTTCAGCGCCCAGCCGGATTCCGGATCCCGGACCCCACAGCCCCTGCTCCAAGCCTGCCTGGGTTCCTGCCACAGCCTGTTCAGCGCCAAGCCGGATCCCGGACCTCTGCACCTACCCTCACGGTTCCTAGCCCAAGTCTGCCCTGATTCCTACCGCCTCTGTCTGTACTCAAAATAAACCCCTTTTTGTATTCCATCAACTGCTGCCTCTGAGTCCTGCATTTGGGTCCAGTCCGAGACCGGTTCTTAACACAAGGTAGTTATGTCAGAGGCAACAGATCAACATACATGAGTCAATACAAGGGTAAGAGAGGTGTAAACGAATCAAACTCGGGCATCTACTATTGCTATCACTCAGGTATCACTGCTAATTGTCTGCACAGTGGGCATCCACATTCCAGGTAAAATGATTCTCGCAACAAAAAGATCTCTTTCGCAGGTGTATCACCAGAGTACACCTGGGAAGCGCTGCAGCTCTCCAAATTAACCGCATGCACTTCCTGATTTCAGCTGAAGTAGTATGACTATCACGGGTGGCTTTGTGTGGTGTATAAGTCAACAGTTGACAGCATCGCTGTGATCAGATATGCAACATGCCAGCAGGGGGCAGCATTTTGCTGTTTCTTTTACACCACTCATGTCACACGATGCACTGGTAAAACAGTAGTAATAATAATAATAATTAAAGCCGCAAGCGGCGTTGGGAGGGGTCCAAGCATTGGCACTATCGCGCCCCCTATGGAGCGATTTTTAAATGGTTTTGTCCTCATGATCATATACCTTCACCCAACATATCTACTGCATCGCCATGGATGTCTCCTAGCCGCTAGGCGTAAAGGCCTTTACTATGTCGTAACACTAAAGGCTGTTTTATACTTCTGCATAGTACACGTAAAAATGGGTCTGTGTAGGGGTTGTGGGCAATGTGCGGCATGTGCAACGGTTGCAGACCACGGCCGCGTTGAAGACGCAGACCTCAAGAAATTAAAAGCGCACAGTTAGGAACCAGTGCCCGCATACCCCGTAAAGAAGATGATTGGTTGACTGCTGACATGAGGTCACTGGCATATGGCTTTGATTAACAGGTTATAGCAGTTGATTCACGAAACCCGTAGGCAACGTTAAAACTGATAAAAACTACACCCTACGGTGTCGGATTACTTGCGTCGCCATGGATGTCTTCTAGCCGCTTGCCGTAAAGAAGTTTACTAGATGTTGTAACACTTTAGATTTGGAGCTGCAGCTCTTCCGCACCCCAACTAATAAAAAAAGTCCAAATGGTGGGCAAACAATATGGCGAACATAGGTGGTCCCGATAGTTGTAGTCCCAAAGTTGTAGAGCACATTCAGATGCATTGGTCAATTAAGTTTTGTGTTGATCTGACTTATGGTGTGGGAGTTATGGCCTTTTAAAGTATGACCCTTTGTTATAGCGCCAGCATCTGGCCGACATAGGTGATTGGTAGTGCCTGAGTAGTGGGGGGCCATAGTAACCAACCTACCAAATTTGGTTGGTCTACAACTTATGGTTGCTGAGCCTCAGACATTTTAGCGGAGAAAACTTCCACGCCCCAACTAAAAAGTCAAAATGGTGGGCAAACAATATGGCGGACATAGGTGGTCCCAATGGCAAAGTTGTAGAGCACGTTCAGATGCATCGGTCAATGAAGTTTTGTGTTGATCTAACTCATGGTGTGGGAGTTATGGCCTTTTACGCATGACCACGTGTTATAGGGCCACCATCTGGCCGACATAGGTTATTTTTAGTGCCTGAGTAGTGGGGGGCCATAGGAACCCACTTGCCAAATTTAGTTGCTCTACGATGGTTATGGTTGCTGAGCCTCAGACACTTTTAGCGGAGAAAAATAAGAATATTAATAATCCTAACAGACACAATAGGGTTCCACCAGCTTCGCTGCTTGGACCCCTAATAATCAGATAGAGGTATATCAGGTTGGTTATACAAGCTGGTTTTGGGTCAATTGCACCATGCCCAGCTGGAGTTTACATAACAGAACTATATTACGACTGGACCAGCTATCCAGACCTGTTAAACTAAGATTTAGCTGTTCTGGTTGTATTACAGTTTTGTGGTCTAGGGGTTTAAACCTGAGGTCTGACATCCAGCTAAGTATGTTACAGTCAACCCCATGTTTTTGCCGTTGTTTTCTTTTTTTGTTGTTTTTTTGTTGTTGTTGTTGCTGCTCCTGCTGCTGTTGGTGTTGTTGTTTTTGTTGTTGTTGCTGTTGATGGTGCTGTTGTGTTGCTGTTGTTTTTGTTACTGTTGCTGTTGTTGTTCTTCCTGTTGGTGTTATTGTCGGTGTTGTCATTGTCGCTGTTTTCACTTTAAACAATGAACCCACAACTCCCACTATACCAGCCATCATTGAAAGTCATCTGAAACTGCTGTAAATGTCAATAAAAAATGAAACTAAAAAACAGATTTTTATTTTTATGAGCTATCCCTTTAATGAGGTCCATGACACATTAACAAGTGCATTGGTTGAATGAACCTGTTCATGACACATTAACAGGTGCATTGGTTAAATAATACTTGCAAGACAAGCAGATACTCTATCCGACCCTCATTCCTCTCAGTTGTCAAAAACACCCCCCCTCACCCCCCCCCCCCCCCCCCCCCCCCACACCCCTAATACATGTTGTAGATTTGCAAATGCTCTTGTTCATAGGCCTAACATTATTTTCTAGTAATGCTAAAATACACACAATCTTCCTGTCCAAGGACTTCCACCCGAACACATTCTCTGTGCGTACTCTCTCGGTTTCCGGCAGGAGTAATTCCAAAGTAAATGATTTAAAAAGCTCCTATTCTCCGCGCTGCTGCAACGATCACTATCTGCAGCAATACTGGATAAAAATCACAGTTTTTTTTTTTTCAATACACGCGATACGATTTACTCTGCCTAGCTGGCGAGCAGGTTTGCGTGGAGCTGTCGAAGCAGGAGGGGGAGAGGTGTGTCCCAGACGAAGGTCATTCCTAAAATTGGATTACCCACGCAGAACGTAATGCCCCAAACTTGGAGGACCTTTTGTTTCCTGCTTTTCAAGTCGGTCAGTTCAAATGGGCATTGTCCACCTGACCGTGCGGACAGCTAATTTTTAAGGCCAGATTGGCCACAGTCCAGGGCAATCACAAGACTGGCCATACAGTGTCTCGAGGGGTAATTTCTTCATGCCCTGGGGTATTTCATTCTTAAAGACATATATCATACATATTCTACAGTAGATTTCAGCAAAAAAGGTTAGCGTATAAACAGTAGCCAATACGTGCATCAATACATTACAGGTGCAATATTGCATTACATTTTTTACATTACAATACAGGCATTTGGCAGACGCTCTGGATAAGAGAGTGTACAACAAAGTGTATAACCAAAACCAGGAAGAAGTGCATTGAAAACCCTAGAGGGAAGTACAGTTCCAAGAGCAGGGAACGACCGCGTAGTTTAACTTGGACCCTGTAGGTTAATCTGGGTAAATTGCATTGCTTCGGAAGCCAGTCTAAAAAAAAATAAAATACAATGTGCTGCTTGATCGTGTCTTCTGAGGAAACTGTGCCTTCGTAACTCGCGTTTGGGAACTCGCCTGAGAGAAACTAAGGTCATAGAAGCGAAATGCAGGTTACATTTTTGCGAGTTGATGGTTAATCCGGATCTGAGAACTGCTTCCTCTCGCGTCAATTTTATGGGACCACCTAAAATCCCCCCCCCCCCTTTTTCGCGAGTTTACGGTGGGAGCAAGGGAAGCGGAACGAGTCCTCGTCTTCGCAGACGCCTACACGCACTTACGAGTGAAAGCAGCGGCGATAAGAAACAAGTGTGAGTACTCGGATGACGACATACAGGGGGGGTGGGGGGGGGGGATAGTAGAATATAGAAAAACAGCATGTGATGCGGTTCTGTGGTTGCAATTGCATGGGGGCGGCGGGGGGGGAGCTTGCGGCTGTAACGAGGTGGGTGAGGGGAAATTCTTTGAACGAGTCCCCGTCTTCGCAAACACCTACACGCACTTACGACGGAAAGCAGCGGCGATGAGAGATAAGCGTGAGAACTGGGATGACGACATAGGGCGCGTTAAAAAGTGCTCAAAAAAAGTGCTGGTGCTCATGTAAGCAATGTGCAGAAGAACCCGGTATGGCTTTCCAACCCAACTTCAGCCACTGAAGTAAAGGAGCCTTCATGCAGTCCTTCTCCCCGAGACGTTTGTCGACGATCCAAACATCCGCAAGGCCTTCAGGTCCTCACACAGTGATTCTGCGACTACCTGCAGCAGCTCCCCACGTAGCACGCGCCGCAGGGGTTTCGGCCTATGAAAGTCAGCATGTCCAAGCAGCTGAAAGCGGTCACGGCCAGGAAAACCTCGTTTGCGTCCTGAAGATCGGTTTGTTTGTGCACGTAGCGTATCCGGAATAAGTGATAGGGAACGAAGCACACGAACATGACCAGCACGAAGCACAGGCTTTTGACCTGAGCCCAGAACTCCTGGTGCTGAGAGAAGTTGGTTTTGTACTTCCGCAGGACCAGCACGAAGATCCAGACCTGGCAGCCGACGAGCGGGAACGTGACCAGGAGGACGACGGCGATGATCACGTAGTTCAGCGTCGCAACGGCCTTTTTCTGGAGCTCCCCGCCGAAGTTGAAGCAGGTCTCGTTGCTGCCATGCGGTTTCGTCTCATTGCCATCCTCCTTGCCGTAATTGACGGCGAAGACGGGGAGGACGACGGCGAGCGCCACGGTCCACACCGCCGCGCTCGCCAGCGCGGCGTGCAGCTTCCGGTGGAAGTCCACGCCGCTCCCGCCGCGGAAGAAGCCCAAGTGGCGGATCACCAGGATGATGACGTAGAAGATGAACGTGATGTACATGTGCGCGTGGATCATGCCGCTCACCACCTTGCAGAAGTCCCTGGTCAGCGGCCACGAGTTGGTGGCGTAGAAGTAGATCCGGAACGGCACGGTGAGCAGGAAGAGGAGGTGGACCGCGATCAGGTTCAGCACCGCCACGGTCGTCACCGACCGGACGTTGGACTTGAGGACGCCGATCATGAGGGCCATGCTAACGACGCCTCCCGCAAGTATGACGCTGTACATGGTGGCCAAGGCGATGTGGTATTGGTTGGGTCCATTCCCTTGTGCCATCTTCTCTTTTGCTATCCTGGGAATTGAAATTCAGTGCAAAGAAGAAGAAGAAAAATATTCAAAAATCCATTACGCCAACATTTTGATTCAATACCCTACAAAGAGCCGAAGCAAGTATCTCTCTGTACTTAGGACCAAATTAGGATGGCTTTTTTTAAATACAAATTTGAGTAACAATTTAAGGCAAGGCAAGCAATCCTGTGAAATATTTTTAAGCAAAAAAAAGGGACAGATTATCAATTTGATAGCTTTATCCATATTATCAATGCGATAAGGCATACTGGTCAAATTTGACATTATGGCGTTGAAAAAATGCTGTGAATGCATGCATTCACTATACCAGGTATGGCAAGGCTATGTAGACGTCTGACCCATCAACATTGTTTATTGAAGAAAAACACTCAATATTCAAGGAAGTCCAGTGTGAAATATCATGTATGTTCATGACAATCATAATTTTGTTTACCCAATCTTTGAGGTTACGAAAAGGTCCTCCTGTCATTTGAATCATCCTCCATTTCAGAGTAAATGATATGGATGATGATTCAAATAATAGACAAAAGCTGGTCATTTGAGCAAGACAGGAAGCCTGTGGTTTAGAGGCACACTGTGTCCTTTCTGCCTGGACTAAATTGCAGTTGACAACTGTTGTTCTGAACAAGGGAGAACAGATCTAAAATGTGTGTGTGTGTATGCGTGTGTGTGTCTGAAAATGAAAAATGGAATTCTCCACTACAAGTGAAAGTTGTTCAGTCAATTTTTTACTTGAATTAAAGTACTGGAGTACTTGCTTTTAAAAATACTTAAGTATTCAAAAGTACATTTTCTTTTTAATGTCAACACACTGTTGTATTGTTTCTATGATGCATTTACAGAAGCTCATTTACACATGCATTTTTACTGTTATTAGATAGCAACACACGATAGATAGCATTGCCTGAAATGTGAAACAGTTGGATGACCCTTCGCTCAAATTCCATAAAATTTCATCTGACCGATCCTACCATAAAAACTGCAACCACTACAAGCTCAGACAACTTCATAATTAGCAAACGGGCTACCGTTAGCTAACGTTTACAAACCTCGACATCAGGGGTTAAATTGGGATTTGGGAGGTGGGTGGACCCTGAGATCCGGTGGGAGGTGGGTGAAAAAAGGTACAATGAATGTCTCAGCTCAAAACAGTTGTATCCTTAATGTATTGTGCGCATATTTGTAATTAAGGAAAACAATGTTTTAAAAAGAATGTATACTATTGATGCAAGCTTTTACATAATATATTTCAAGTTTATTGAGTGTCATTAAAGCTGAGAATTTTTTTTACCCACGAAAATAACCAGTCATCCTCCTCTTGTCCTCACTTTCTTCCTCCTTTATCCATCTTCCTTAAACTGGTGATGCGCAAAACTTTCATTTAAACTAATCATTGATTTCAAACTGTTTTAATTAATTTTCAGTGATTAACAAGCATGCAAACATCTGACTAATCAATTGGAAAGGGACACAGCTTCTTCGCATTGTGTTAGGGAGATTAAATGATAAATGCGATTTAGAAAAATCCGTTCTAATCACTAAGCAGTGGCGGAATCTTCCGCCGATTTCCACTGAGTATCAATACAATTAATCCACAAAATAGGCTAGGCCTACTCAATACTATCATATATAGCCAGCTCTCCCCAAATAGGCAGTTTTAGCGAGTAGCCTAGGCCTTATAGCCTACATTTATTTTCATTTGCAGTACGAAATCGTGCACATTTTGTTTGCGGATACATGCACTTCTTTCTCCGCGCACTCCTAATCATGGCAAATATCTGCAATGCATAGATTGCAAACAAAATTTAAGTGCAGTTTTTATTTTTGCTGGGTTATTCTGAAAACTAACAGTAGATAACAGACTGGTGTATCCTGTTTGTTAAGTCTAGACTACTTGGTGATTAAAACGGATTTTTAACGGATAAATTGAATTTATGATTTAATCCCTCAAACACGGTATGAAGAGGCTGTATGTTAGGCTACTTGTCATATGATTAATCCGATCGTTGGCATGCGTTTGATTATAAAGGAAAAATTACTAATGAAAACAGGTTGAGATCAATGATTAGTTTAAAGGAAAGTTTTGCGCCCCACCAATTTTCAGGTCACCAGTCGCCGCTGAATAAAACGTTATGTATGTGGGAAATATTCAATCCTAGCTTAGCTGCTGACCAGCAACCTGCTGATTTTGCTCAAGCAATCAAAGTTGCCGTTAATAATAGCCGGCGTTCGTGGGGGGCTGTTTATTCATCTCCCTTTAAAATGTTGCATAGATGAAATTACATGTTAATGAAATTACCTACCGCGCCCACTTCCAAACAATCAAGACAATCAACGATATTTTTCTTTCTGTGCCTGTCTATATAAACGACTGTTCCTCCTGAGTTTTTTCCTTCGGATTTTTGATTGGTTGAGCGAGTAACTGGCTAGAGGGAACACAATGGACTGGAGCCTACGAAAAATGGACTGGATTGTCATAGTCATTGGTAAAACTGCCGGTCAAAATTATTTATTTGTTTACCAAAGGTGGGTGAACGCCGTCCACCCACGTCCACCCCCAATTGAACCCCTGCTCGACATGCTTTTTCAGGTTGGACGGCGATTTTTTTAAATGCAGCGATGTAGTTTGTGAGTGGTAAGCAGAGCAAACATTTAAAACAATATTAATCTTTTTGAATTTCACAAATCTCAAACATGTACTTGAGATATGGCCATGGGTGCTCTGGTGGCGAAGAATCATCCTTATCTTCTGCCGTCGCCATCATTACTGCCGCCAAGTTCAAATTGAACCGTTCAATCACTGAATGCAACAAGCAAGCACTTTGAACATGACCGACAGCATATTAGGAGTAGGCTACTGTGATTGGTTGTTCTCCTGTAAGGCGTGTGGCCAATCGCATTTTATAAAATAAAAATAGATTCAATTGTTGACTTCAAAGCTATGCTTCAAATTAACGAGTAACCACAACCTTCTTAGAAATGTAGTGGAGTCAAAAGTACAATATTTATCTTTCAAATGTAGTGGAGTAAAAGTCATAAGTTTCCAAAAAAATAAATACTCAAGTAAAGTACAGATACTCGAAAAATGTACTTAAGTACAGTACTCAAGTAAATGTACTTCGTTACTGTCCACCCCTGCATATTCGTGATCTCACACTTTAAAGGGTTAAATAAATTCAAACACACCGTCATTCCATGGTGGACAACAGCATCACAAACAAATTAAGAGTACGTAAGAGCATGCAGGCGAACTGAATTATTTGCCGATTATTGTAGTGGAATGAAAACCAAACTTACCGTTGCTCTTAAGAGTTTGTCCGTTTCCCAGTACTGCCACACTGAAATGTGTGCTGTAATAGGTCTGTATCACGGTTGCTTAAGAAAGTCAACTACTTTTGCGAATGCTGCAGTGTCACGTTGTACAATGATTGAACTCCTACTGGTGTTTTTGCATGAGAACCTTGGACCAAGGTGTGGGTGTGGGTATGGGTATGGGTATGGGTGTGGGTGTGGATGTGGATGTGGGTGTGGGTGTGGGTGTGCGTGTGCGTGTGCGTGCGTGCGTGCCTGTGTGTGCAATGTGTTCGTTTCAAACTGTAACAGTACCCCAAATTAGAGTTTACCTTGGTCTGCACTCTATAAAATCATCCATGTGTACCAACAAGTTGCTGCATTTACAGGCACTTCTGAATCAAAAATGACAGTCTGTGGGTAACTCTGAAGATGTAACCACACGAACAGTAAATTGGAACGAAAAGACAAAGAAATGTAAAAAAACATTTTTTTTAAAGCATTCATAACACTGCATCACAATGATCAGTCATATACAATACAAACTACACCCACACTCATGCTTAAAGTCATGCCAGTGTATATCGTGGTCTTTTGTACTTCATCCCTTTTATGAAAGGGATTTGCATAGATACGAGGAAGTGGCATGCGGAAGGGAAGTTAACTGTGTCATTACGCAGAACACATTGTGAAAACAAATCTGAGAAAATCTTAAGAAATTCTGAAAAATGCGCATTTTATTATTTCGGGTTTTATTTAAGAACCAAAGCGTACGGTTAGTACCACAGATATGAGCCATTAATTACATCGCGAATACAAGATGAATGTAAATGCGTTTTTTTTCCTCCCCCCAAATACAGACTGGCTCTTATAATTCTGAATACCCAAGCTGAACTTCATTTGATGTGGGATCATTTGATGATTGGTTGCCCAAAGGGTGCATTTTATCATCTGCATTAACGATGCAATGAAAAAAAGGAACTAACACATAAAATATTGGCTTTCTGTTTCACTTCACCCCTGTGCCAATGCGGTTCAGACTTCAAACGCTATCGGCAAAGCGTGAAGGAAGCAGGACAGGGACTCATCAGTCGAAAGTCAACCTCAAAGGAAGTTTGTTAATGACAAAAACAAGTTCAGGACAATTATCAGCACAGAAATAAGACTGCCATCACTGGTACAATTTTTAGTTGACGATGATGGATAAGTAAGATCATTAGTGTACAGGTAAGACTGTGGGTGTACAGGTACAATAAACAGTGTAAAATATATTTACTGATAAGCGCAAGATATCAGGGCATAGGTGAGATTATAAGAGCATGGTTAAGACTGTCAGCGTAATGGCAAGACTGTCTGCCCTTTGGCACTGACCATAAAAGAGCTACAGACAGTTACCATTATAAACAGTGAGTGCGACCATCAAAGTGCATTCCACCCGACCTACAAGCAGGGGCGGACAGTAATGAAGTACATTTACTTGAGCACTGTACTTAAGTACATTTTTCGAGTATCTGTACTTTACTTGAGTATTTATGTTTTTGGAAACTTATGACTTTTACTCCACTACATTTGAAAGATAAATATTGTACTTTTGACTCCACTACATTTCTAAGAAGGTTGTGGTTACTCGTTACTTTGAAGGACAGCTTTGAAGTCAACAGTTGAGTCTATTTTTATTTTATAAAAATGCGGTTGGCCACACGCCTTACAGGAGAACAACCAATCACAGTAGCCAACTCCTAATATGGTGTCGGTCATGTTCAAAGTGCTTGCTTGTGGCACCAGTGATTGAACCGTTTAGTTTGAACTTGGCGGCGGTAATGATGGCGACGGCAGAAGATAAGGACGACTCTTCGCCACCAGAGTACAGCTATTTCTAGCCAAGAACACAGATTAGTTCACACAGTGAACACTATTCAGACCTAACCTCTGTCAAGCCAACTAGACAGAAGAATAAGCTACAGTATTAGGACAAATACAAATTACCAAAAAGTGCTGGGATGGGGCAACATGTAACAAGTGTCATGAAAGGGGGGGGGGAGAGAGAGATTTAGAGTGAAATATACAGCGTGGTGGTGGTTAGTCTAGGTATAGTCTGAATAGATGAGTCTTCAGGCCACGGCGGTCGATGGGTAGAGAGGGGGAGGTTCGGAGGGGGACGGGGAGTTCGTTCCACCACTGGGGAGCTAGGGTGGAGAAGCTCTGTGATCCCTTTGGGCGGGTGGGAGGGGTTACAAGGCGCCCTGCTGCCGCAGAGCGGAGTGATCGAGCAGGCACTGTCCTGTTGGCAGCAGTGTAGGCAAGGGTCAGTGCTTTAAACCGGATCCTGGCAGCGACTGGTAGCCAGTGGAGTGATCGCAGCAGAGGAGTGATGTGGGAGAATTTGGGAAGGTTGTAGATGAGTCGGGCAGGGGCGTTCTGAATCATCTGTAGTGGCTGTATGGCACAAGCTGGCAGGCTTGCAAGGAGAGAGTTGCAGTAATCAAGGCGAGAGGTCACCGTAGCCTGGACGAGCAGCTGGGTGGAGTGCGTCGTCAGGTATGGTCGAATCCTTCTGATGTTGTACCGAAGGAATCTGCAGGACCGTGATGTTGCCTTGATGTGCTCCTTGAGGTCCAGTTGGTCATCCAGGACCACCCCCAAGCTCTTGGCAGAGTGAGAGGCAGTCACTGTGGTGCCATCAACCTTGATTGAGAGCTCACGAAGTAAGGAGGTCTTGCACGGGAAGAAGAGCAGCTCAGTTTTGTTGAGGTTGAGCTTCAGGTGGTGGCTGGCCATCAAGGTGGAGATGTCAGCCAGGCAGGAAGATATTTTATCATTGACCTGTGTGGCCGAGGCGGGGAAAGAGAAGAAGAGTTGTGTGTCATCTGCATAACAATGGTAGGAGAAGCTATGTGAATTAATAACTGAACCAAGAGATCTGGTGTATAAGGAGAACAGCAGAGGACCCAGTACAGATCCCTGCGGCACTCCCGTAACAAGGGGATGAGAAGCAGAGGCAGACCCCTTCCAGGTGACCTGGTAGGACCTATCTGCAAGATAGGAAGCGAACCAAGACAGGGCAGTCCCGGCGATGCCCATCCCAGCCAAGGTGGAGAGGAGCATTTTATGGTTGACCGTGTCGAAAGCTGCAGACAGGTCAAGAAGGATCAGGACAGAGGAGAGGCGTGAGGCTCTTGCAGTGGCAAGTGCCTCCGTCACAGCTAGGAGCGCAGTCTCTGTTGAGTGCCCAGATCGGAAGCCAGACTGGTGAGGGTCTAGCAGATTGTTCTGATGGAGAAAAGAGGTTAGTTGTTTAAGAACTGCTCGTTCAAGGGTTTTGGACAGAAAGGGTAGAAGCGATACGGGTCAATAATTCATTACATTGGAGGGGTCTGAGGTGGGTTTTTTGAGAAGTGGGGTAACACGAGCCATCTTAAAATCAGAGGGAACATGACCAGAGGAAAGAGAGGAATTAACAATGGAGGACAGATAGGGAAGGAACTCGCTGGAAATGGATTGGAGAACTGTAGATGGGATCGGGTCAAGTGGACAGGTGGTTGCACGATGAGAGGTGATGAGTTGTAGAACATCGGAATCCTCCAGCATCTCAAAGGAGGTCAGTGTGGCTGTGGGTTTGTCCCGGGGGATTGGGGGGCTCACTGGATGGGCGAAGGAGTTCCGGATTGTAGCCACCTTTCCTTCAAAGGCAGCCAGAAAGTCATCTGGGGAGAGGGAAGAGGGAGGTGGAGGAGGAATGAGGAGGGAAGAGAAGGTGGAGAATAGTTTGCGTGGATTAGAGACACATGCACTGATCATAAATTCAATTTATCCGTTAAAAAACCGTTTTGATCACCAAGTAGTCCAGACTTAACAAACAGGATACACCAGTCTGTTATCTACCGTGTTAGTTTTCAGAATAACCCAGCAAAAATAAAACCTGCACTTAAATTTTGTTTGCAAAATACACATTGCAGATATTTGCCATGAATACGAGTGTGCAGAGAAAGAAGTGCATGTATCCGCAAACAAAATGTGCACTATTTCGTACTGCAAATGAAAATAAATGTAGGCTATAAGGCCTAGGCTACTCGCTAAAACTGCCTATTTGGGGAGAGCTGGCTATATATGATAGTATTGAGTAGGCCTAGCCTATTTTGTGGATTAATTGTATTGATACTCAATGAAAATCGGCGGAAGATTCCGCCACTGCTTAGTGATTAAAACAGATTTTTCTAAATCGCATTTATCATTTAATCTCCCTAACACAATGCAAAGAAGCTGTGTCCCTTTCCAATTGATTAGTCAGATGTTTGCATGCTTGTTAATCACTGAAAATTAATTAAAACAGTTTGAAATCAATGATTAGTTTAAAGGAAAGTTTTGCGCATCACCAGTTTAAGGAAGATGGATAAAGGAGGAAGAAAGTGAGGACAAGAGGAGGATGACTGATTATTTCCGTGGGTAAAAGAAAATTCTCAGGATTAATGACACTCAATAAACTTGAAATATATTATGTAAAAGCTTGCATCAATAGTATACATTCTTTTTAAAACATTGTTTTCCTTAATTACAAATATGCGCACAATACATTAAGGATACAACTGTTTTGAGCTGAGACATTCATTGTACCTTTTTTCACCCACCTCCCACCGGATCTCAGGGTCCACCCACCTCCCAAATCCCAATTTAACCCCTGATGTCGAGGTTTGTAAACATTAGCTAACGGTAGCCCGTTTGCTAATTATGAAGTTGTCTGAGCTTGTAGTGGTTGCAGTTTTTATGGTAGGATCGGTCAGATGAAATTTTATGGAATTTGAGAGAAGGGTCATCCAACTGTTTCACATTTCAGGCAATGCTATCTATCATGTGTTGCCGTCTAATAACAGTAAAAATGCATGTGTAAATGAGCTTCTGTAAATGCATCATAGAAACAATACAACAGTGTGTTGACATTAAAAAGAAAATGTACTTTTGAATACTTAAGTATTTTTAAAAGCAAGTACTCCAGTACTTTAACTGAAGTAAAGGAGGAGGGAGAAGAGCTGGGGCCGTGAGGTTCAGGTGCCAGGTGCTCTGACAGAGGCAGAGCAGTACAGGTGAAATGCTCTGCTGAAGGGTAGAACTACAGCTAATTTCAATTTATGTCCCCTCCTTATACTAACAGAACTCAGCCTGAAGAATCTCTTGTAGCTCACTTTGTTGATCCCCTTTATGAATTTAAAAGCCTCAGTCAAATCAACTCTGAGTCTCCTTTCACTAAGCTTGAAACGCTTTATAATAATAATAATAATAATAATAATAATAATAATAATAATAATAATTATTATTATTATTATTATTCTTGTTGTTGTTGTTGTTAGCTTTGCTGCTACCCCATGTAACTGAAGTGGCTCTGTAAAAACCATAAGATCTGTCAAGTCTATATTAAGTTGAGTAAATCAGCATTCTATTGACATAAAAATTCAAGCACTACAGCGAGCTGAAAGGGCGCATCGATCACTCATTGGCATGTAGGTTGCTAAAAGATCATCGTGATTATAAAGATAAATTGATCCGCCCAGTGCCCGCTCTGAACTAGCGATGATGAACAAGCAGAGAGAGCATCGGTGTAGTCTATTCAATTAATCATTGTCAGAGTGGGTTGGATTTTTTTTTTTTTTGCTTTCACTTCGAGTGACCCAATTAACGCGTATGTTTGTATTGAGTTACAGGGCAAATAAGTCAGCAGGGGCGGAAGAGGGTAGGAGGTGAATCGGACGGCGTAACAAATATTGTTCCGTTACTGCCCTCCAGTGGACGCTGTAGTTAACTGCAGATTGATTGCAAGACGGTTGCTGCTAATGCATAACGAGTAGGCAAGCTGAAGCTATGTTGTGTAGCAGGAGATTCTACTGAAAAATTGCTTGTGATGTTGGTACTTATATTGGTCACAGCCTAGCCAGCTATCACAGCTGAGGTGTCATTATTAGGAGAAAATAAGGCAATTTTGCTTTTCTACTATTTGCATATTTGGCCAATGTATTATTTTGTGATCTGCTACCTCCGCTGCCCCTCTTGACTTAAGGGCACACGCAAGGCAAATATAAAAGCTTAAAACCCCACATTAGTCTCGCGTGTGACTCCACTAAGCCCTGGTACAGTTTTTTTTTAATTTTTTTTTTTTAAATAAAAAAATAAATAGGTGCTGTGGGTAGCACTGTCGCCTCACAACAAGATGGTCCTGGGTTCGAATCCGGCTACGGTCTTTCTGTGTGGAGTATGCATGTTCTCCCTGTGGCTGCGCTGGTTTCCTCCGAGAACTCCGGTTTCCTCCCACAGGAGGACTAAATGGATATGGGCTAACTGGAGACTCCAAATTGCCCATAAGTATGAGTGTGTGAGCAAGTGGTGTGTGTGCCCTGGGACAGATTGGAGGCCTGTCCAGGGTGTATTCCTGCCTCTCGCCCAATGCATGCTGGGATAGACTCCAGCACCCCACCGCAACCCTGCCCAAGGTACGCGGGTACAGATAATGGATGGATGAATAAATAGTGCTATTAAATACATAAATAAGGATCTTGTTAATGCATAGTCCATGATAACAACATGATGCTTCGCCCGATCTGGATTAATGAGCACTAGATTGTGTCGATTTTTCAGCTGAAACAAACAAGCCATTTCCATATTAGGAATGGACATTCCTGTATTAAGGAACATGTCCATACATAACAGCAAGATGTCCTGCCTGTTTCTTGGAGTTTTAAAGTACGTTCCTTTCCCTGTCCCTCTCCGAACCTCCCCCTCACTACCCATCTTCCGCCGTGGCCTGAAGACTCATCTCTTCAGACTATACCTGGACACCACCACGCTGTATATTTCACTCTAAATCCCCCCCCCCCTTTTTCATGACACTTGTTACATTACATTACATTTATTTGGCAGACGCTTTTATCCAAAGCGACGTACAAAAAGTGCATTTCATGGTCATAGACAACTGCTACAAATTACCAAAAAGTGCTGGGATGGGGCAACATGTAACAAGTGTCATGAAAAAGGGGGGGGGGGGGGGGGGGGGAGGAGACAACTTGTTACATGTTGCCCCATCCCACACTTTTTGGTAATTTGTATTTGTCCTAATACTGTAGCTTATTCTTCTGCCTAGTTGGCTTTGCAGAGGTTAGGTCTGAATAGTGTTCACTGTGAACTAAACTGTGTTCTTGGCTAGAAATAGCTGTACAAAATAAGTATTGTATCTTACTGAACCTGTGTTCAGTGGTTGTCTATGACCACGACATGCACTTTTTGTACGTCGCTTTGGATAAAAGCGTCTGCCAAATAAATGTAATGTAATGTAAATGTAATGCAAAAGACTGTTGAAGGCAACACTGGGCTATAGTGTGCATATTAGAAATATGTTACAATTTACATCCGATGTCCTAATCTAGGCTTTGATAATGGAAGGCCTTATTCGGAGCAAATGCTATCAGTAGTAGGTCATAGCAATGACATATGACCAGGAATTAGCTGAGTAATTTGATTGTGCACGGTAAAATGTTCAGTGTGAAATCAACGCAAGCAGAGTACACACGGACTCCCAACTGGGCGCGTATGTACTAGTTTACAGTTGAATTTACTGGACATTTTACTTTTCCTGTGTGTGTGTGTGTGTGTTGTTGTTGTTTTTAACCACTAGTGCATTAATATGCTTCTGAAAAGTATGAAGTCAAACAATTTTATTTTACTTTTTGGAATTAAGTTTCATTTTGTTACAAAAAAAATGCAACTCAAATTACACTGTAATGAATATAAATTAATGGAATATTTTTATTCTACATGTGGGCTAAAAGGGATTGAAAAAAAAGTTTAAATGATAGACAGTGCCCAGTGATCACAGTTATTGTAATGGTGGGGTAAATAAATAACTAATCAATTAATAATACTATCGGTTCCAATATCCAGGTTAGGAATTCGCCTACATATTTCCAGTTTTACCTCAATGTAAATCTCCGTTAGCACATATAGCCTAAGGACAATATCAGTAGGCTATGCAAAGGTATCCTTCCTTCATGAAAAAGCATCGTGTCAAGTTTGTAGAATATCGCGTCATCGCCATCAATTATAGTCATCGCCTACAATTACTATACATTACAAAATATATTACCGAGCGAGGCGCTATATGTGTAAACGAAGCACTGACTTCGCAACTGTCAAAACCTCCCTCCTCGGTGTACTCGCCAAGTTTTCCTGTGTCCAATCCCGCACGGAAACGCAAGGGTAGGAGGCGGGCTTGGCGGATGACATTTCGGTCAAGCCTATGAAGTCCTCGCATTCGCTCCCTTAGAATTAGACGTATCCAGGAAGACGGGTGGGAAATTAATATTAGATCTTTATATTAGTAAAAAAAAATGGCGGCGGACAGCGTAAACCCGTTCAATCTAAGCGATTCGGAGGAAGAATCTGAGCGGAGGCCGGACGGTGCCGAGAACGAATGTGGAGCGAGCGGTCGAACGCCAGGCTCGAGATGCGCCCCCAGTTCCCCGCAAGCGGATTCGGAGCAGGCGGTACTGCCGCTGTCCAGCAGCAAGACGAGTCCGGGTGTCGAGGGTCTTCCTGTTTTGGCTGTTACCACGGGATGTAACGCAGAGGCACGGTTGTCCGCGGATGCGATAGCTGCCCAGTTGCTCCGGGATCAGTATGTACTCACGGCCCTTGAATTCCACACCGAGCTTCTCGAGAGCGGCAGGGAGCTCCCTCGATTGCGCGATTACTTCTCGAACCCGGGAAACTTCGAGAGGCAGAGCGGAACTCCACCCGGCGCGTGCAAGGAGCAAGGGCTTGGTGTAGGGCAGCTCAGTAAGTAGCCTGTTGTTACCGGATCTGGAGTGTCCTGATCTCTGACATTTTAAATTGCAATGCATTGTCATGATCCAGCTTTAATGTCACAGGGAAACAATTCTTCCGTGTTTCGTAAAGGTTGCTTCTATAAATTGTCCTTATTATGCGTTTTCGGTGAAGTGCAAAGCTGGAAATGGCTGTCAGCGCTATCTGGGTTTCAGCTGTCTGTTAACAGTAATTCGTTTTTAGTTGGGAACCAAATAATAATACAGCTAACACCTGCTTCAGGTGCATAGGCCTACATCTGCCATCAACACGAAACCTTGGCACATTAAAGGCACCTATTTTAGTGTAGCCTTGTGGATAGGAGTTTCTGTTAAATAAATAAGGTCCTAATAAATAATTCCGAACGGGTTTATTCACCAGCGACTACTGTAGCATAAGCGGTATATAGCCCATGTCGTACATCAATTAGAGGGATTTTATTGTGCACTGTCAAACAAGTGATCTGTTGAAATATTCAAGATAGCCTAGTCACGGAAAACAAGCAATCTGTGACGTATGATTCCCGTCAATACGTAAGTTAGTCGATGCTGTCCGTGTTGACATCAGAATGTAATATAGCCTGTCCTGAAGCATTGGTTTGAATGTCACGCTTTTCAACTGTGATGTTTATTCCGAAAGGACTAAACTACTAAGGAGAGAATTATATTTAATTAAAATTCTCCAAGCACAAGCATTCACCAAGCTGTTCAACTAGAGTGGTTCTGTAAGATCATGAGGCCCAGGGATGATGTTCAGTAGTTTAAGTTATCATGAAGGGCTGACTGAAAACAGAGAGAGAGAGAGAGAGAGACTGAGTTATCATATGTACACATGCCTAATGTAGTAGGAACAGTGATGTTATTGTTCTATCAAGGTTACAGTCATTCAAACGAAGCCTTGTAAAAAAAAAAAAAAGAAAGCACAACAGACCTACAGTATAGGGTACCATTAGCAGTGTTGTCACCAGGGATTTTGAGCCCCATGGAAAGATCTTGCGTTGGGCCCCACCACCCTAGGCCACCCCACCCCTGCACAATTACAGCACACTTTTTTGAGGGCCCCTGTTGGTAGTCAGGGCCCTCAGAATCGTCCTAAACCCTACCCTACCCAAACCCCCCCACCGGTCCTTTGCCAGTCTCCAGATGTCAGTGGTGACTGCAAGCAATTGCTTAAGCAGTTATTAGGAACAACAACAAAAAAATGTGCTGGTTGGGCCATTTTATGCTGCAGCCTCTTCCAATCAAAGGTGACGCAGAGTCAAAAATGTTAATGGCGGATGATAAGCTTCAAAAGAAACTGACTGAAATTAAAAATAGGTTTAGAGGCCACACAAATTAACAAGAAATAGTTTAAGTAAAGAATAAAAAGATCATTTGCTTAACTTATGTCAAATTAAGGTTAACGTGCATTGCAGTCGGACTGAAGTTTTATTTCTGTTTCACTGTTTTACTTCTGAAAGGAACAGGAGAAGGATCTCAGAGTCTGACACCGGATTGACACTAACTCAATAATGCATCAGTTTGGGGGGAAAAAAATCTGCATTTCAGTACAACTGTCTGTCCTGGTGACCATGGATGATCACAGGGATCATCTTAATATCCACACCATATGGCCCCGTGGCCCCCACCCCCACCCCCCAAGAGAAGAACTGATAACACTTTCTCTGGCCAAGTACTGTATCTGATTCAGAAGTCATGTGATTATATTTACACCTTTGCCACACCTTGAGCTAGATGATTCATTTTAAGAAACATTCGCCAAAGCAAATTTGCTAGAACAGGAAGGACTTACCTGTTTAAGAGATATTACAGACATTCTTTTAATGCTTTCTGAAAAAGAAAATTCTCCAAAAGAAGGATTTGTACATGATATTTGGCAGTATGAGCTCAATGCAAGTCTCCATTTTAATTTTCATAGAGAAGAGGCTAGTATTTCACACAAAAAAACAGTTTTAACCAGTTTTTGCCAGGCTGATAACCTTTGCAAGGCTCTTGTAAAGATCTTTTGGTTTGTCCTACCAAAAATTCTCCTGGGTGATGGTTTCTCGTAGAACTACACTTCCCATAAATTCTTGTCTTTCATGGGTCCTGTATGGACAGTCATAAAGTGTCCGTGTAGCTGTAGTTCTCAAGCTGTAAGCTGTGTGAAGAATAACTGTTATCTGGAGACATATCCCTGACATCTGGGGACAGCAGAGCTCCAACAGTCTTTGCATTTACAGGGAAATGTTCATCTTTTCCCCCGCAGGCTAAAATGCAGGCCTAAATCCCACGTTTATTGTGTTAAGCGTCAAGCAGAACACACACGTAACTGAATTTACTGGACACTCAGCAGAAAGCACATTGCCCTGATGCCATTACTCTGCCTAATAAAGTCAGTTAGCCTTTGTCTGGGGGTGAGCTGCTTCGCCCTTTGCATCGAATTAAGAAATTAGGGCAACGGTCACTTTTCCCCCCGAAGCAAACGCAACAGCGTTCATTAATTACCAGGCCTGTCAAGCAGATGATGTCATCAGAACAGAGAAAAAAGCGGACTCTTCCTAACTGTCTTTTTTTTTTTTTTTTTTTTTTACAGTTAAGGGGGAAGTGCATCAAGGGGTGGGTGGAATCAGGACCATAGAGCGTAAAGAAACATAGCGCTTTATGCTTCGCACCTGACTGATGTGAATAAACCCAGCTTCGGATGGCCAGACGGTTCATATTTCCAACGTAGTGTACATTCAGTTCTCTTTGGGGGGGGTGGGGGGTGGGGCTGTCACACTGTAATATTCGTGACACAATGGCCAGATTTGCTCTTGACTTTTTTCAGAGAAGATTAACCGTGTTGCGGTGGCTGCTGACAGAGGTCCTCCTGTGGAAGGATTTACGGCGATTCTGTCGATTGTCAGTTATTTTTCTCGCTTTTTAAAGGGAGAGAGCATTGCCTCGGGCTTCCGCTGACACCCCGGGAAGCCAGTGTTGATTCACACGTCTCAATCATCTGTCTGTCACAACATGTTCCTGAACACATTGCTGCGTGTTCAGTCTCGGGGGATGGCAATATTTTAATTCTAGATGACACAAGGGACATTTATAGCAAGGAGCCGACATCAGGCGGTTGAAAGCTTGGTGAAATACTGCCATCACGGTAGTTTTGGTCTCAGGTTGAATTCTGTGAAGTTGCAGTGCTGTGTTCTCACATTTTAAATAGCAACAGATAGCCTAAGTAATACAGTCCCTCCCTTGTTGTTTTTAAATCAGTGTTTTTCTATGTTCCTCAATCCTTTGATCTTTTTCAGTGAAGACCTGGACTCTTACGTAAATTTATTTTTCTTCACTTGGATCAGGGTGTTCATGAGATCCTGTGGAGGAGCTTGACTCTGACAGACCCGTAGCTTGTGAAAGGGCAAGGGGGCTCTAAATTCAAACAGGTGTCCCTTCTCTCTAAATATTTGGCTATTCACCAAATATTTGCTGTAGGCAGGCTGTTTTTATGAACCTGTGCAAACATTAGCTTACAAACGACGATGATAAAGAACCAGAGGAGTGTTCGCTTTTCTCGTTTTTTCCGTAGGTGATGTTATTATGGTGTCATTTTAGGTATCCCTGTATTGTAATGGCTCAGGAACTAGGTTTGCAACTTCCAAGATTGCAGGTTTGATTCCCAAGTGAGGCATTGCTATTGTACCGTTGCACATGATACTTAACCTGAGCTGCTTCGGTAAAATATAATATCCCACTGTACAAATGGATAGTATTTTAAAAATGTACATTGTGCCAGTTGCTCTGGATGATCCTGTGTCTGCTTAAGTGCCTTAATGTAATCTCCTCTCTCAGGCCTCTCTCTAACGTCCTGACTCAGGAATGAGTCAAATTAGCAGTCAGCTGATTGGCCAATCAGGAGGTGAATCGCTTTGGTTCCAGCAGTTTGCATGACTCTGCATTTTTATTTCATGCTGTGCTTCCCGTTTTGATTTTCTCCTTTTCGATGGTGGTTCTATGGACTTTGTGGGGCTTCCTGCATTGTTTTGCGTCTTGGAAACAAACAAAATAAACTGAATCAAAGTTACAGTTTGAACATGCTGCAGTTTGAACATGGACCATAGCGCAGCGATCTTCATTCCTGGTCCTGGTCCTGGTCCTGGTCCTGGTCCTGGTCCTGGTCCTGGTCCTGGTCCTGGCAGCAGGGTCTGCTGTTTTTTTGTTGTTACTCAGCACTTAACCTATCGGTTAAAGCAGTCAGTTACACAGCTGACTCACCTCACCTGGTTTCTTGGCTCTGAACTGGCTGCTGATATTAAGGCGAGAACAAAACAAAACCAGCCGACCCCGCGACTCTCCAGCACCGGGAATGAAGAACGCTGGCATGGCGGATCGCCCGTCCCCGCCTCCACCCAACTCCACACAGACAGAGAAGCAGTACGTCAGCTGTAACCGTACACCGCAGAGCTCTGCCAGACAGCGGCCTTATCGACTCCCGTCCCAGCGGACTGGGGTGGGTGGGTGGGTGGACGGGGGGGGGGCGCATCGATCGATCCATCAATTCGGGAACCCCACACCTCTATAGCAGGAGGCCATTATCTGGGAGTGCACCCTTTTGAGTTTATCAGGACCTAGCCCCACCCGTGCCCCACCCGCACCCCCGTGTGAAATCAACCGTCTCCTCGTGAGTCATCATGAGGCGCTCGCTGGGCCCCTCCCTCCCGGTGTCTCTCAACCTGTCTGAGCGCTCACCCCACCGCAATGGCCGCCTCCTCTGTAACTAGGGAAGCAGGCCATATCCTGCCTGCGATGATTGGGCAGATAGAGTTGCCAAGTCGACCGATGAGGGCCCTGGCCCCGAGCGAGCGCAGTGCTCAAGGTCAGTCTCATGCCAGGTGCGCGTATCTCCTGCCCGCGGTGCCAGCCTCGGAGTGAAACCCTGCCCGCCTCGCCGTGTCGCGTTTGTGTGCTCAGCAAATAGAGGCCGTGCCAGACAAAGGGTGCTGTAAAACGGGTTATCGTCTGCGGTGGCATAGCCACAGACAGTGTGGAGCGGCCGGCTGGGTTTTTATTAGCCTGAGGTTGCAGGTTTGAATCTCAGCCGCAGCACCGATGCTGCACAGTCAGCTTGACTCACCTTGAACAGATTCTCTAAATGATGCAGAGATGGCCGCTACGTAAATTCAGCAGTGGGCCATAGGGGTGGAAATGTAGCAAAAACGATGACAATTCCAAGCTTGTTGGATCACATCTCATGTGTGGCAGCGTTGCTAAACCTGTGATTGTATACCATGTTTTATACGATCTGTAAACGAGGTTCTTAAAGCAAACGATTAACTGTAACTGTGTGGCACACATGTGTTCTGGCACTAGGTCTCCTTTAGGGGCCCATTACTGGTGAATTCTGGGAAAAAATAGCACGTTTCACATGATGTTAAAAAAAAGGTAAACACCAGGAAATGTACATTTTCCGCTGAAACAGGCCCAGTTCCCTCACTGTTTCCTGCACTGGGCCAACAACCATTATTTTCCCATTTTTGAGGAAGAGGTTAAGATCAGCTTCCATGTGACAGACTATTGACCAATCCCGCGTTGTGTTTCAGACCGGGCCGGCAGCATCAGCACTTTGGATTCGCTGGATTTCGCCCGTTACTCTGACGATGGGAACAGGGAGTCCGACGAACGCTTGGCAGGTGAGTGATGGAGGTTGTTTGAGAGATGGCGACAGTAGATATCCGTGATGCGGGCGACAGAGATGGTAGAACATCGCTAAAGACCTGAAAACCAAAACACATATGTAGCTATATAGAATGCAAGTTTTCCTATTTGTAGTTATAACCCACTTGATAGACCAAGAACTTGCACTCAAAATGAGCCTGTGCTCTGTCAATGTGTAACAGTCAGTTAATCATTGACATTATGAGGTCGCGAAAGAAGTACGCGCGATTGT
The DNA here is from genome assembly GCF_013347855.1 of Anguilla anguilla. Classification (NCBI taxonomy): domain Eukaryota; kingdom Metazoa; phylum Chordata; class Actinopteri; order Anguilliformes; family Anguillidae; genus Anguilla; species Anguilla anguilla. The sequence continues at coordinate 7,353,283 of NC_049208.1, read as the reverse complement.
ATTTGCATCAAAGTGAAAGTATTCCAAAAACACGGAAAAAGGCTTTGCTTAGTACACTGAACAGGAAAGAGTTAGGGGTGGTTCTGGCAAGATGGGTCAGGTGATTGTTACTGGAATGCCCAGGAATGACACTTCGCTATCAGACACAAATATTTGCCTAGCGCAGATTCTGTCAGCTATAATGTGGTAGTTTCTAGTGTTGTATATCAGAGGGAATTGCTCTTTTTTCATTGATAGCGTAGTCTGTATTCACTGTTGATACATTTATTTGGCATGTAGCCTTATCCAGAGTAGCTTATGAGATCAAATGTATGAATAATGTAATCATATTGGCAGGATGCAATTAACACATTTCAGAGACACCGGCAACAAAAGAACAAATAATCAGCAACACTGTTGATGAACATCAAGCAGAGAAACTGCTGAATGTTCACAGTGATACAAACACTATGTATACACTCAGAAAAATCATTTGTGTACACATCGTGTCTAACAGTAATCAGTGGATATGTTAGTGAAGCGTACAGACGTATTGGGCTCCAGTGTAAAAGCATTTCATTTTTGCAAAACAATATCTACAAATTGAAAATTAGATCTCAGTGTTGGATTTGAATGCGATTGATTTGTTTCATCCTTCTAATGGGAACTTATTTTTGGTATAGCTGTTTCCCTGGGGAGCACAGAATAGCACTCCTCTGATGAGCTGTGTTCCAGGATGTTCACTGTGTACTGGAGAGTATTTCATGGAAACCACGAAAAGGGACACTCGATGTGGAAATGGCACAAAATAATGTCGTACAAAATTCTTACACTCTCAGAAGAAAGGGGTTCCAAAAGGCTTCTTTATGTCTCCAAAGAGGAGCCCTCTGTAGCCGAAGGGTTCTTTGTGGTTCAACCTGGGGTTCTCAAGTGGTTCTATCTGGAAGTTTTCACGCTTTTTTGAAACTTCCGTCGAGGGTTCCATAAAGAACTGAAAAGGGGGAAAAGAAAACGATCCCCTTTTTTCTGAGAGCGTAGTGTCAGTGCAGTTGAAGTCGGTGTCGACTGGTTACGTGTACATGTGTGGAGGGTGTCCTCTCAATTGGGTAGGGCCCGGGAACCATGCAGCAGAAAGCAGATGCGGGTCAGGTCAGTATCTGAGAGCAGCGCGGCTTCTCTTCCGCCAAATCTCTTACTCCTCTGTTCGGAAAAGAGACTTCCCTTCAGTTCTGTAGCTTCTGCCCTGTCCTGTCTGAATCAAGTCTCTCTGGCTTTCTGATGATTTCTTTTATTTTTTTCATTTTTTGACAACAGCGTTCATTTTTTAAATATCAACGCCTTGGCTACGCACGTGCAGGCTGGCTGTCCTTTCGCCGGTCACCCTCTTTGTTTTGCTTGTCTGTTTGCTCCAAGTTGTGCCATGTGATGTGTTTTCTTTTGTAAGTTTGCTCATTGTTGACCCGTAGTACGAAGCTCCAGTGAATGCATCTGACCTCACAGGAAGTGTTTGGCCTGGTTTGTCTCTCTGTTCCAGCAGGCCTTCCTGTGTCAGAGAAAAGTACTAGTAAATGTAAACTCTGCATCAAACATATCATTATATCAAATATAGCCTAATAATATAGTTTTTTTATCACTGACCAAAAAACTGCTTATAATAATGTGCAGTCAGTTTCAGTCCTGAAGGCATAAAGTTCTCCTGGTTTCAATGCACAGATGGTTTACATGTGGGCCACCTGAACATATATCTTTGGTCTAAAGGGATAGAAGGTTAAGAGGCTTTCACTCCAGCCCAAACAAGCACACCTCACCTCATTCGACAGCCAGAGATCTCATTCAGGTGCTAGTTAGTAGAATCACGCGTGCCAAATTAGGGTTGAAATGAAAACCTACAGGATATTAGATCAAGTTGTCTATCTTGATGTTACACCGTCAGCAGTGTTGGATAGTTTTGTGAGGTTGCTTTGGGACACAAGAGAAACCAGATTACCATGTTTGGCATACCCACACCCAGGTTAGCCCAGGTCATCCCAGGTCAGCCCAGGTCAGCGCAGGCCAGCCCAGGTCTGCCATGCCCACAGGTGCTTCGAACACATTTGAAAGAATGTGCAAGCGGTCTGCCCGGATACTTCCCTAGCGTCCCTCCTCTGCTGCATGCGTTCATGAGTCCCCGTGGTTTGCATGGTACTCTGCTTATTTAGCTCTCCTTCGTGGTTTGGCTTCTCGGAACGTATCGTTTTTGTTTGGTTCGTTTTTTTCATGGCCATCTTTGTTTTTGTTTTGTTTTTCGTGTCTTGTTTATGTGTTCCCCTTTTCTTGCCTGGATGCCTGTGCGTGTTAAATCCACTTCCTGTCCAGTCCTGGAGTTTGAGCTTCGGAAAGCCAAGGAGACCATTCAGGCTCTGCGCACCAACCTGACTCGAGCAGCAGGTGGCGTACTCCCTCCTTACACTACTACTTCCTGCCTTCGAGAGTTGCCCGGACCAGTCGGGCCGCTCTGATTGGTGGAGCGTCCCGACCAACAGATGTGCTTCTCTCTTACAGAGAGCGAGCTGCCCTCGCAGGACAGGAAGAACTTCAGATCTCATCCTGAAGTTCAGGTGGGAAACCCACTTAAACCGTACTGTTTTTAAAAATTATTATTATTATATTGTATTCATAAACATTTGAATGATTTATGTATTTTGCAGATCTATCCAGTGTGACTTATAAGTCAGTTGTGTGAAGATACATGTAGTGCATGTCATAAAAACAATGAGAATTACGCAGGTACAAAATGGAATATAGCGTAATATTTTTTATTATTCCCTCACGCTTTTCGTTGAGTTGTTTTTACGCCATTAAAATTACAGAGCGCGTTGTTGTTAAGTGTGCCAGCTGTGCGTCTGATTTTTATGGTTTCTTCCAGGAGCCTATCCGTCCACTTGAAAAAAGAGCACTGAATTTTCTACTCAATGAATATTTGTTGAAGAATAATTACAAGCTGTCAGCCATCACGTTCTCAGATGAAAACGATGATCAGGTAATTGTCACGTTCAGAGACATTTGCACATGTTCACGCATGTTATTCACGCATCTTATGTTCCTCTTCTATTTTTAATGTGTTCTGAACATATAAAATGAGATCTGCATATAGGTGATACACAGACTGTGTACTGCTTTGAACCACTCAACCACTGAACACACTGGCATAATTAGAATTATATATATTATAATATTAGGTTATTTCTGGGGTTTAGTTTTGGTCACTGTTTTTGGCGACTGATTAGACCAGTGATCTTCATTCCTAATCCTGGAGAGCTGCTGGTTTTTGTTTTTTGCCTGAATATCAACAACCAGTTCAGACCCAAGAAACCAGGTGAGGTGAGTTAGCTGTGTAATTGGCTGCTTTAACCAATGAACTGATGAAGTGCTGAGCAACAACAACAACAAAAATACAGCAGACCCTGCGGCTCCCCAGGACCAGGATGAAGACCACTGGATTATGCGGTCCTCAAGAGTTCCTCTTGTGGTCAGACCGCAAATGCTTTTGGGTGATGGTCAGTCGTGGCCGTGCGAACCCGCTGCGATTCTTGTGATGCGTCGCGTCCGCAGGACTTCGAGCTGTGGGACGACGTGGGGCTCAACACCCCGAAGCCCCCCGACCTCCTGCACCTGTACCGGAACTGCGGGAGCTGCTCCCCGTCGCCACGGGACACCAGAGACATCGCTGTGGGGGTGGAGCCAGAAGACCTGCTGGGGAACGCATTTACCCAGGAGCCCCGGCAGAAAATGGTATGTGGAGAAGTACAGCCACCTCGTCAAGCATAATAAATGTATATATTATCTGCATGTGCGTCTTCTGTTGTCCTCTATGCCCAAATGGCATGCAATATACCCACTCTGCACAGATGTCAAGTTGCAATGAACCAAGTGAGCAGGATTTCAGAACTGTGCTGATTGGACTAACAATTGAACATAGCCATCCTTCTGCCTGTTTGCCACGTAATGCTCACTACAGAATGCCTCTGGAATACAGAGCTGGGAAAGCAATGAATTTAACACCAAAAATATAAACGCATCAATCATTTATAATAGTTGTAATATCGTTTATAGCATAATTACAGTACCAGAGTGATAGATTCCGGTCAGTGCGGCATGTAGCGATATTCCGCTTTGTCGCCATGGTTCCCGCTCTGCTGTGGTTGCAGCAGGCGGAGGTGGCCCAGGAGCTGGAGTACCAGATCAGCCTTCTGAGTGCTGAGAAGCAGAGTCTGACTGAGCAGATCAAGAGGCTTCAGAGGTGAGCTGGGCATCACGGGCACAGGGGTTACGGGAGAACACAGGGAACACAGGGGGCACAGGAGAACACAGATAACACAGGGGGCACAGGTTGAACACAGGCGGCACAGGCGGACACAGAGAACACAGGGGTTACGGGAGAACACAGAGAACACAGAGAACACAGGGGGCACAGGGGAACACAGAGAACACAGGGAGCACAGGGGAACACAGAGAACACGGGGAGCACAGGTTGAACGCAGAGAACACAGGGGTTACGGGAGAACGCAGAGAACACAGGGGGCGCAGGGGAACACAGAGAACACGGGGGGCACAGGGGAACACAGAGAACACGGGGAGCACAGGTTGAACGCAGAGAACACAGGGGTTACGGGAGAACGCAGAGAACACAGGGGGCGCAGGAGAACATAGAGAACACAGGGGGCACGGGAACACAGGGGGTACAGCTTTAGCCAAAGCCAAGGCTAAGAATGCTATGGCCCTCACCAGCCAGGGTTTGGAAGCCTTAGTCAATAGGGATTAGAAAGGGGATCGTTTAAAGCAGGCGTCGTTTAACCGTTTCTCCATCTTGCATCTCCAGCGACATCCAGACGCTGAAGCAAAATATCTCCGCCCCTCCCACGGCCGTGGTTGATCCCGCCCCCATCACCGCACCCCCGGACAGCGGAGGGGGCGGGGGCACCGGAGGGACGGGGCAGAGCGGCGTCGCAGACCGCCCGAACACTGACGCCACGCCGACCAAACAGCCCCACGCAAATTTTAAAAGCCAGACGGTGCAGGGAAAAGAACCTGTGCAGTTCGTTAAGCCCAACAGGTGACTTTAACCGGGGGGCATGGGGGGGGGGGGGGACTGATCAGATGTGCCTGCAGAATCATACAGGGTAGCTGATGGGGGGGGGGGGGCAGCTAGGACACTGTCCCAGGCCCAAGGGGGTCCAGGATACGGGGTGTAACCATTTTTAGTTAGCCCTCGCCATATATATTTTTTCCCGGGCCTAAGAATTATTAGCAGTGGCCTGAAAGTCCCCCAGTTTCAACATGACTCTTCACTTCTTGGGGCCCATAAGAGACAGAGCATCACAGTGACCACAAGGGGGAGCCACAGTGATGAATAATAAAAGAACAGACCAGCTTCTGACAATTGCTTTCATTTGCTTTGATACTGTCATTTTAAGCATTGGTCTAGGATCATCCAACCTGATCCACATCTTCGCAACCATACTCACTAAAAACCTTGGACTGTGATGCAAGGTTTACTCTGGGTGCACATTGTCATTTTAACATTTAGCAGATGTTTAGATTCATGGGCGTGTGCATTGTGTGCAAAGCTTAATGACTGGCTTTTCGGGGGATTATCGGGATAATAAATTTGGTGGTTTTCTTTTGTTTTCAGAAACCTCTCTCCTGCGTTCCTCCAGGCCCTTCTGTCCTTCTGTCGAATGTCTGCCGACAGCAGGCTCGGAGCAGAGGTGAGGCAGCTGGACTAGCCTTCCTGGGCGTATGCTCTCACACTGCCACCTGGTGGCGCTAAAGTCGTGGGCAACAGTGAGGCTTTATGAACTACTGAACGGTTGGGTTATTAGTAACCCATTGGTTGTCCAATTATTGGTGGTTTCCTATGAAGAGAAAAGCATGTTTAGCATAAGAGTCTGTGATTGACAGCTATGTTACTTGAAGCTCCGCCCTTTAGAAGATTCATGAAGCCTTACTCTGCCTTCACTTGTCACTAAATCACGTAGTACAGTAAGTTCGCCACTAGAAATGATGCACGAAATAGCTCATGATTAAAGAGTTTAGATGACTTCAAAGCTTTATTCTACATTCGAAAGTACCTGGCCCCAATCTCTCTTTGCTGGAGAGCATTGAGAGTGCACAGGTGTGCTCTGTGACCTCTCAGGGAGAGCAAGAAAGGGCAGATGTGTTCTCTGTGACCATTCAGGAAGAGCAGGAAAGGGCAGGTGTGTTCTCTGTGACCTCTCAGGAAGAGCAAGAAAGGGCAGATGTGTTCTCTGTGACCATTCAGGAAGAGCAGGAAAGGGCAGGTGTGTTCTCTGTGACCATTCAGGAAGAGCAGGAAAGGGCAGGTGTGTTCTCTGTGACCATTCAGGAAGAGCAGGAAAGGGCAGGTGTGTTTTCTGTGACCTCTGTGACGTCACTGGGCTGTGTTCGTCTCCATCCACAGGTGTCACGAATAGCTGACAGCGAGGAGAGCGTCATGCTGATGCTGGGGCGCTGCCTGCCTCACATCGTCCCCAACGTGCTGCTAGCGAAGCGCGAGGTAGGCGGTCCGCTTCCCTATTCCCTCCCCCCCGTCACTTCCTGTGTCATTGGCTCCATGTTCGAAATCGTCACTTTGGAACTTTCCTTGATTCGACCCTTTCCACCTGCACAATGATCACTTGCCTCCAGCACCACGACATCACTTCCTGTTTCATTTTTCTCGTTGGCTACCCAGCTAGCTCAAAAAAAAAAAAAAAACCTATTTACAATTTTTGCAGTGCGTTGTTGGAAGATTGAGATGAGTATCAATGCAGTAGCAGTGTTTTTTTATAGCTTACCTTTTCTGCTACTTTGTAAAGACGTAGATCACACTCAAATTGCAAGTCTGCAAGAAAACTGTTTAAAGATGTTATTGTAACTCAAAAAGTTAAAAGTTTGCAGATGTTTTTTTAAAATGATTATTTGGCTAGCTGGGTAGATGTCACCTGTTGTAGAATCTGGCTCGATTTTAACTTGTTATTCCACCTGCAGTTTTTGCTCATTTTCACTCACTTTTTTTGTGTCCTTTACTTTGGCTCATTTGCTCACTTCCTGTGCATGCGTCTCTGCTCCTAGAGAATGGTCACGCACCTGTGTCAGGTGAGTTGGACGTATGTTTTCATTATTTTTTTATTTTTTGCATGACATTGCCGCTGTCTCTCTGCGCTTCTGTGGACTTTCGGCTTGGTTGGCTTCAGGTTAGCCATTTAACTGACGATCTCCCCGGTTTCCCGCTCTCGCAAAAAGAGCGGGCGGCAGTGTAGCATAATGGGTAAGGAGCAGGCCTTGTAACCTAAAGGTCACAGGTTCAATTCCCAGGCGGGACACTGCTGTTGTACCCTGGAGCAAGGTACTTAACCTGCATTGCTTCAGTATATATCCAGCTGTAGAAATGGGTGCAATGTGATTGCACTGTAAACAGTTCTGTGAGAGTCGCTCTGGATAAGAGCATTTGCTAAGTACTTGTAATGTAATGTAGCAAAAATGAGAACCTCGCGGATGTGTACTCAGTCTCTGAAAGAAAACGCAGAGCCAGTTCAGGGTGTTTTGCTTGGTCGTATTCCCTGTAAAGAGTGGCCGCACTAGCCATTATGACTGATCACGGCTCATACTGCTCATAATAAAAGGCCTGTTCCTGAGTGACCCCTTAACGTGATGAGCTATCTTTAGCTTGGCTGTTCACAGAGGCAGCCTTTCCTACCGCTCGGTAGGCAGTGGGGGTGTTTTTGTGATTTGGCAAATGGCTCAACCTCATTTTGTGATAAACAAATTTATTTTAGTCTTTCACATGTTCAGGAAGAGTAGTTTTTTTTTGTGCAATGTGCATGTGCTTTTGTGGTGCCGTGATAAAATCTAAAGTCTTATCAGTTCTTGCAAAAACAATAAAGTGTGGAGGATTGAGTAGCTGTTTCTGCACCAGTTGGCACAAATGAACTCACTATTTTGAAGGTCCTTGAGTATTTCTTCCAACAAATTGAAGTCATCCGTTGTACCCTGGGTCTTTGCAAGTCACTGACGAAGTGTGAGAGTTGAATTATATTGCATTGGCACTTTTTTTTCAAGTGAATGGTAGTCTCTTAGATATACGACGGCCAGACTTTCACTATATCAACATACAGATCTCAGAAACAGAACACGCTGTCACAGCTGCCAGTGGGGATTCAGTAAGACACTGTTTTAACGGGCTGTGATAGTTTTGCTATGCAGGAATAAGACTGAATGAATGTTGGCTCTTCGTTCTGTAAACCGCTTGCACGTGCTCACTATGACTCAGATTTTTTCAATTTCTCTTCCCCTTCCTTGGGGATCATGTGATCTGAATTTCAGCCAATTAGTTGCGGCTGTAGTGGTGTGTCCTGTTCAGTTTTGACCAGGTACTCAGCCCTGCCTGCAAAGCTAGTGTTGTGTGCTTGTACCCTGCCCCCCTGCTCCATGAACCCTGACACCTGACCCTTGACCTTTGACCTCTGCCTTTGTTCCTCAGGAGCTGATCCCGCTCATCTTGTGCACCGCCTGTCTCCACCCGGAGCCCAGGGAACGGGACCAGCTGCTTCACATCCTTTTCAACCTCATCAAGAGACCGGACGACGACCAGAGGTGTGTGTGTGTGTCTGAGTGTGTGCGTGTGTGTGTGCGCACGCGCGTGTGTCTGAGTGTGTGCGTGTGTACGTGCATGCCTGCTTGTGTGTGTGGTGTGTGGGTGTATGTGTGTCTGGGTGTGTGTGTGTGTGTGTGTGTGTGTGGTGTGTGGGTGTATGTGTGTCTGAGTGTGTGTGTGTGTGTGTGTGTGTGGGTGTGGGTGTATGTGTGTCTGAGTGTGTGTGTGTGTGTGGGTGTATGTGTGTCTGAGTATGTGTGTGTGTGGTGTGTGGGTGTATATGTGTCTGAGTGTGTGTGTGTGTGTGCGGTGTGTGGGTGTATGTGTGTCTGGGTGTGTGTGTGTGGTGTGTGGGTGTATGTGTGTCTGAGTGTGTGTGTGTGTGGGTGTGGGTGTATGTGTGTGTGGTGTGTGTGTGTGTGTGTGTGTGTGTGTGTGTTGTGTGGGTGTATGTGTGTCTGAGTGTGTGTGTGTGGTGTGTGGGTGTATGTGTGTCTGGGTGTGTGTGTGTGTGGTGTGTGGGTGTATGTGTGTCTGAGTGTGTGTGTGTGTGGGTGTGGGTGTATGTGTGTGTGGTGTGTGGATGTATGTGTGTCTGAGTGTGTGTGTGTGTGTGTGTGGTGTGTGGGCGTATGTGTGTCTGAGTGTGTGTGTGTGCGCGTGTGTGTGTAATGCACAGGGGCCTGGTGCAAACGCATGCATGTCTGTGCATGCGCGCTTGCACATTTGAACGCATGCACGTGTGCGGGGTGTGTGGTGTTGGCGCATGCGTGCCACCCCAGGCCGCCCTGTTGAGCCCCACCCAACAGCGCTCTTCCCTCCACAGGAGGATGATCCTGACTGGCTGCGTGGCCTTCGCCCGGCACGTCGGCCACACCCGCGTGGAAGCCGAGCTCCTCCCCCAGTGCTGGGAGCAGGTGAGGCGTCGCCCGTCGCCACGGTGACCGGAATTTCCCAGAACATGAGACCCGGGGATGCAGAGTTACGAGCTAATGAATTGGGATCCCGTCTGACAGGCCAATATATTTCATAATCTCAGCAGGTTCTGCTGTATGTATCAGTCATGGTGGATCCTCGCTTTATCGCACCAACTGCAAAAAACTGGCCTTGCAATAAAATAAAAATGAATAAAAATGGCTGTCTTCACTGAACAGTGATTCGCAGACTGGAGTTCCCTTAGACCATTGTTTCTTAAACTGTGGGTCGGGACCCAAGGTGGGTAACGGGAGTGTATGAGGTGGGTCCCCGATTGAGTCTGTAGTGCACTCAGGACGTTGGTGGGACTCTGGGACGTTCTGTGTCAAACTGGGACTGTTCTGGCCAAACAGGGACCGACTGGTCACCCTACCTGTCACTCTACCCACCAACGTCCCTCTTTAATTCCTAACTTCCCATTTGCTTCAGATGCACACTTATTTCACATTATCAACGGTGTCTGTGACAGTTTGTTAGATTTAGGTGCCTAATTAAAAGGTGCAGCTGAAATGCCTCAGGCAGCCATTTTATTAAAACCCCACTTCGACAACTGCTACTGCCCTCCAAAGATAATTTTATGTCAAATGATTCTAAAGTTGCTTAATCCTCATTTGTTAGTTAAATTCCAAATTTGTTCATGCCTATACATGAACAGTAGGAAATAGTCTGATATTTTGTGGGCTCATCCATTGCTGCAGCCAATGGCTTCTGTCTTCCCTATCCAAGTTCGGCAAGAAAAAAAAAAAACATTGGTATTCACATTTACAAGTTTCCTTATCAAGTATTTACACAGAGGACAAAGACCCAGTGTATTAGAGGAGCCTTCAGTAATTTGCTTAAAGCCAGTGAAGCTCTGAGTGTTTCTTAGTTAAGCCATGGGTCGAGCACGTATAATTTTGTTCCTGTTGTTGAATGGCATGCGTGTGAGGGGAGCAGCACCTGCGCGGATTTGCGTTTCTAGTAGGCGTTCTGAGTCACGCCGTTTACGGAAAACACCGCTTGTATGACGGTACGTTTATTTTAAAGCTACAGTGAGGACTCAGGATTACATGAACAGGTGTGAGGAAGCCCTAGCTCTGTTATAAACACACGCAGGGTCGGGGTAGCCCTGTAAGAGAGCAGTGCTCCAGTTCTTCAGGTTTGGACGGTGATGAGTTCCTCTATCCCTTTCCCTCCGTTTCAGATCAACCATAAGTACCCCGAGCGCAGGCTGCTGGTGGCCGAGTCCTGTGGGGCCCTGGCCCCCTATCTGCCGGTAAGAGCATCGCACCTCTCTGGGGCTTCCCTTAAAAAAGAGGTGTTTAAAAGTATGCCTTACGGAAAAGAGGTGTTTAAAATTATGCCTTAAGTATACTTTTTTTAAACTGTGTTTTAATTGTGAAATATATTTCCCGCTCAACCTTCTGTCTGCAATGCCTCTCATGCTCCCTGCTTTTGCTGTATGTCTGTGCAGTATCTCTCCCATTCTGACTGTGAACTACCTCTCCCGCTGTGACTGTGAAGGATTCTCTGTCCATTTGTGAAATACCTTTCCCATTCTGACTGTGAAGAACCTCTCTATCTGTGAAATACCTCTCCCGCTGTGACTGTGAATGATTCTCTGTCCATCTGTGAAATACCGTTCCCGCTCTGACTGTGAAGGATCTCCCGGCCTCCCTCTCCCCGCGCAGACGGAGATCCGCAGCTCGCTGGTGCTCTCCATGCTGCAGCAGATGCTGGCGGAGGACAAGGCCGACATGGTGCGAGAGGCGGTGGTCAGGAGCCTGGGGGTCATCATGGGCTACATCGACGACCCCGACAAGTACAGCCAGGTGGGCGGAGCCGGCCTGTCCCGTCCATCGGCGTTCCGAGCAGGGGCATCCTCTCTTCAGCGCCTCATGCTAAGACAGGGCTGCCCTGCCCTGTTCCTGGAGATCTACCGTCCCGTCAGGTTTTCATTTCAACCCTAATTTGGCACACCTGATTGTACTAATTGGCAGCTCAGTGAGATCTCTAGCCGTTGAATGAGGTGAGCTTTGTTAGGGTTGGAATAAAAACCTACAGGATGGTAGATCTCCAGGAGCAGGGTTGGGCAGCCCTGTGCTAAGAAAATGTCATTAAAAATGTGCATGTTACTGGTGCAATACATATTCTGTCACTGAAGATGAAGTGTGCCGAAGAGTACAAAAGCCTGTCTAGATTACATTACATTACATTACAGGCATTTAGCAGACGCTCTTATCCAGAGCAATGTACAACAAGTGCATTAGTTCAAGGTGCAGAGGTGCAAAAGAAACACACTAGAGTGAAGTAAAGATCGCAGTGCCAGAAGTGACCACATAGATCAGGACTCCAACCCTGTAGAGTAACCTGTTCAGCAAACAACAATCCTGCCAAGTACAAACTAGCACTGAAATCACATTTGCCTAATCAGAATCAGACAAAAACAAAAACAATCCTGCCAAATAAAAACTAACGTAATCGTATTAGCCTAACTAGGTAGGCTTTTTAAGATGCTTGTGGTATCTTAGAGGAACTGCCAGTCTGTCAGTCAGTCAGTCAGTCAGTCTCGGAAGCGGTTGTGAGACATTGAGACGAGCCCGGAATGTTCCGTTGTGTTTGTGGCCAGGGGTTCGAGCTGATGCTGCTCTGTCAGGGCGACCCGTCCGAGCGGGTGGTCAACGCCACGCACCAGGTGTTCATCCCTGCGTTCGCGGCCTGGACCTCAGAGCTGGGCTACCTGCAGACGCAGCTACTGCCTGCCCTACTGGAGCGCATCGAGGGCCTGCTGAAGGTAGGGCCCGGGCGTGTGTGTGTGTGTGTGTGTGCGTGCGTGCGTGCGTGCGTGTATGTGCGTGTGCGTGTGAGTGTGTGTGCGTGTGTGTGTTTGTGCGTGTGTGTGTGTGTATGTGCGTGCGTGTGTGTGTGTGTGTGCGTGTGTGTGTGTGTGTGTGTGTGTGAGTGTGTGTGTGTGTGTGTGTATTTGTGTGTGTGGATGTGTTCTACGTTCTACTTCTGTGGTCTTCCCCTCATTGAGTGCATGTGTGTGCGCCCGTGTGTGTGTGTGTGTGTGCATGTGTGTGTGTATGCGTGCGTGCGTGTGCGTGTGTATTTCTTCAGGAAGGAGAATCAGGGCTGGATGAGCACAAGCTGCACACATACCTGTCAGCCCTGCAGTCCCTGACCCCGCCCTTGTTTGCCAGCGTCCTGCAGAACGCCCCCTTCACCAATCAGACCAGGCTTCAGGGCGAGGCTCCGCCCATCGAGGGTAAGTACGACCACAGACGGCCTATTTCCAGCATTTACACATTCAGTCTGCAGGTGGGGGGGGGGGGGTCAGAGGTCAACACTTGCACACACTTCAAAATAAAATTATGGCTAATTTCCACGCTCTGGTCTTTAAATGGAGACTCTACTACGGGTGATTTTCAAAGACGTTTTGAAGCTGAGGTTTACAGAGACAATATTTATGTAAGCGTGCCCAGAACGCTTTCTGCCTTTGCCTTTTCCTTTTGACTGTTTCCCCGAAGACCACGGTCACCTCGTGTGATCTCTCCTTTTCTGGAAGGCAGCGGTGTGGTGTTCTAACAGCGGTGGCTGTACCCGCTGGCAAAGAACCTGACCAGAAACGCTTAAGTAAATATTATAGCGGGATGCATTAATAAGTTATAAATATGCAGGCTGTCCTAACCACTGCCTGCAAAAGAAATCTTTCTTCTCTTCGATATGTGCATATGTGTGTGTGTGTATGTATATATATATATATATATGTAAGTATATACAATGTATTGTCTATACATAATAGTATTTATTTACTTTATGTATTATTGTGTATTATTTTCTGTGTATTAATTTTTTCAGCCATTTAGCTGTGTGTTCTTTGTTTCATAATTGTTTCCTTTAACGTAACCCAGTGCATGGCTTATTTTATGACGAATAATCAATAAATCACAAAGAAGAAGGAAAAAAAAGAAGTTTAAAAAAAAAAAAAAAAAAAAAAACCGGTGATGTGATGTCACCCGTTGGGCAGTGACGCGGTTCCCTCGGCCGGCGTCCCCCCTGCAGGACCTGGCGACGGTCGTCGGGAGCCGGGAGCAGCTGGCGGCGCTGCTGCAGCAGTACGAGCACCAGCTGAACCACGAGGGGACCACGGGCTGGGCCTCGCTGCTGTGGGTGGTGAACCAGCTGTGAGCGCTCGCCTCGCCCTTCGCTGATTTCAGGAGGGAGAAAAACCCGTTTTCCAAAAACCAGGGATTTTTTAGATGAGAGAGCACACACACACACACACACACACACACTCTGGGTATAAATAGCAATTCAGAGGCATTCTTTGTGTCCCGCCATAGCTGGTTCAGAATGTTAAATCAACAGGGCTGCTGCTGTGGTGGAGCCACCGGGGTGGGTGGCCACAGTTGCTTTCGGCCAATCAGAACTGCTGTACGGTCTTGAAGAGATTGTGGCTGTCTCAATGGACCTGTTTATTAATTGGACACTTGGTGTGTCCTAATAAATACTTTAACCCTGAGTTTAATTCTCAGGTCGAGACCAGTTGGGATTTGGTCGGGAGCTGGTTTAAGCTGTTTTTTTGACGCTGCTAGCTGGTCATAGCTGGTCTGTTGCTAGTCTTAGCTGGTCTGCTGCTGGCCGTAGCTAGTCTGTGGCTGATCAAAGCTGGTTAAAGCCGGTTAAGCTGGTAGAGTAAGCTGTGGTGGCCAAACTGGCGGATTTACTGATTATGGGATGAACATCTGGCCAACCAGCTAAAACCAGCAATAAGCGTCACAAACACAGCTCAAACCAGCTTGACGTGATTACGATGCTTTAAGATTTGGAAAAGCACACAGTAAATTGTCAGGGTTGGAAAGCACACAGTAAACATTTGGTGACATATATGCATAAATAACAGTTTTTTTGATAGTTTACTGTGGTGGAAAATGATCCTTGTCAGGTCATCACGCCCCTTTCTGAACCCGTCCCGACAGGCTGCCGCAGCTCATCGACGTCGTGGGCCGCATAAACGTCTCTTCGACGACGTGCGTCCACGAGTTCTCCCGGTTCTTCTGGAGGCTGTGCCGAACGTTCGGGAAGACCTTCACAAACGCCAAGGTGCCGTTTATATTGCCCGGTGACACCGGGGTTTAGGATCGGTCTTTCGTTTTTTGGTTCAGTCAAAGGCGTGAGTCACGCCGCTTTGAAGAAGGAACTCTCTTTTGTCTCCTAGTTTGAAGTAAACTTTTTTTTTTTTTGTTTTTTTTTTGTTTTAATGTGACTTTGTGACCGACGTGTTTGTCTTGCCTGTTCGCTCGAGTCGTGGTTTCGTTTATTTCAGGTAAAGCCGCAATTCCAGGAAATACTCCGGCTTTCCGAGGATAATGTGGGTGAGTGGCCGCAATTTTCAAAAGTCCGGCAGTTTAAAGAGGAAAATGCAGATCCCGGAATTAGAATAGGGAGGGAGGGAGGCGGCTGCTGGTTGGTGGCGGTCATTCAGCGTTGACTCATGTCACATGTGTGGTGCCGCTGAGTTACTGTTAGTCACCTCGGATTATGTGTCTGCAAAGTCTCTGTCGGAGCCTGGAGGACTAGAAGATTCCTCTCCCAGCCTTTCACACATCTTATGGAGTTAAAGGTTTAAAAATAATCATTTCTCATTATTAGTCATTTTTTTATTTTAATAGTTACAAAATATAATTAACATTCATGCCCCTAACCATACTGGTTATTTGAATATGTTTTCCACTTTAATTACAACTACACTACTAATGGGATTATGCAGGATTAGTCAGTAGTCCTCAATGAATGGGCACATACAAACAGATTAAATTCCATTTGTCACTGTGAGATTGGTGTTGCTCGAGAGAGTAGTATTTTTTCCAATTAAATTTAACCACACAAAAAAATAATTACACGTCCAAGCCAATAATTACACATAATGATTAATTGTCCTTACATTGCACTATGACTGAAGACATGTCACAGCAAATCAGAACAAACAGCTCATTATTTTTTGTTAGCAGACAAATGAAAGCAATGGGTAAAATATTCTTTCTCCTCACAAGGTTCAAAGCTTCATATTTAATTTACAAAGATAAATTCTCCATGACTTTATATTGCAATTTGATATTGTCCTTTGTGGAGTTTAGTCAGTTTTTTTGTTTTTGCATATGCCATGATCACACCCACTGAGTATTACTACAGTAATAATTACTGTAATGTAGCTAAGATTATAACAGAGATATTTTATTTTACTGCAGACGCTACAGCTGGGACTGACATCCTGACTAAAGCTACAGTTCCTGTGTATGCCACAGGGGTCCTGACCTGCTATAATCAGGTGAGATCCGTCTGAAATCTTCTGACTAGCGCTCTGGTGTAGCTCAGTTGCTAAAGGCGCCCTCTACGAAGGGTGAAGGACTGGGCCTTATTAGCCTAGACCAGGGGTCTCAAACTCCAGTCCCTGGAGGGCCGCAGTCTCTGCTGGTTTCTGGTGTTTCTTTTCAGTCGGCGGCCAATGTAGGTCTTGAAAACAATGTGTGCGGACCCTCCGGCCAATCAGTGACTTAAATTAAGCACTTAAGCGCAGGAACACGTCAAAATCCAGGAGACACAGCGGCCCTTCAGGACACGAGTTTGAGGACCCTGGCCTGTACTTTCCTGTATCAAGAATATGGTGCACCATTGTTCAAGTGCAAAGAGGAGTCCACAGTAGCAGGAGTTGTCTTCCTCCTCTTATGGGTAGGGTGGGTTTCAGTTGGCCAGCACTCCTCAGTTTACTGCTGCAATATTTCCTCACATACCTATGTTCCAGGCACCCATAGGCTAATGGCTGCGTCTCTCGTCCAATCAGCACCTGTTCTCCTGCAGGACTGTGGGACTTGTAGTGCAGAGAATGCACTGTGACTGCAGTGCTCCTACTGCTGTAGCATAGCGGTGACTCATGACTTGAGCCACAACTTTGCGAATACCAATTAAGGAGAAAAGATATATAGCTCAAATAAAAAAGATGATGTTTCTGGATATTGAAGTAGACATTTACAGTTTAAAAATGAGTGTTTTTTGGTTTTTGTGCACTTCCTGTCCACAGGAAGAGGACCGCAAGCTTTTAATGGGCTTCCTGGAGGACGTCATGACAACCCTGTCTCTGTCCCACGCTCCCTTGGACAGCCTGAAAGCCTCTTTTGTGGAGCTGGGGTATGCACCGTTATCTATCACAGGTCAAAGGTCATATTGATTTGTGTACCAAACCAATTCCTCCGGTTACCTCTGCAAGAGATTTCTGGGACTCTTTCCAGGAGCTCTTCTGGACCTGCCCACCTGTGTGACCAAAGGGTTATATAAAAAAAAGACCAGTCAGTTGAAATGTCTCTGTTTGCGTCCAGGGCCAATCCAGCCTATCACGAGCTTCTCCTCACCGTCCTGTGGTATGGAGTCGTCCACACCTCGGCCCTCGTACGCTGCACCGCCGCGCGAATGTTTGAGGTCAGTCTCACAACATTTTTTATGAATTTATTTTTATGTTTTTGCGGTTATTTCTTTTAACGGGTGGTTTATCTTCTCCTTCTTGCCCTAATCTGTGCAACTGCGCCATGTTTTTTGCGCTTCCTCTGTGACATCGCCCCTGCTCTGCCCAATCAGCTGCTGGTGAAGGGGGTGAATGAAACTCTGGTGGCTCAGAGAGTCGTTCCTGCTCTTATCACACTCTCCAGTGATCCAGAAATGTAAGTGCACTTTTTTTGCCCTCCACACTCCCCCCCTCCCCATGAAAATAACTTTCTTCTCCGCCCACGAAAATAATTTTTTTTTCTTCCACTATACCAAGTGCTAATGTGAATGTATAGCGGTATGGAATGGAACATTTTGCGTAGCCATTCCAAATTTATCTCTTGCTAGCGGTTTACTGGAAACTGGTACATTGACACAGTCAAGGATGCCTGCACATCGCGGCAGACGTACTACGGAGTAAGACCACAGAGCACTCAGTTTAACCTCATTCTGCTATTTCCTTTGGAAGCAGAGCATATAATTATGGTCTTGATTTCTTTCGACATCTTTCATGGATATTTATGGAGTAAAAATGAATGTGGCTGTCCCACGGCACAGTGTGAATTTGTAATATGAAACTGCGTTCGTCCAAAACTCCAATATACTCAGGACTTTAAGCAGAAAGTCAAACAATACAGACGGGTTGTACGAGGCATGATTGAGATTTTAACACCAAACAACTTTCTTATATACGTTTTTCCTTGGCATCTGAATCCTTGGCAGGATTCATGATCACAGTGTGACACATCAACATTGTCAGTATGTGTCTTGTTCTTCTTTTTATGTTTCAGCTCTGTTAGGACATCAACAATACCTGCTTTCGGTACAATAATGGAGACCGTGACACAGAGAGAGGTACCTGCACTCTGTATTATTATCCAAAATTCGGCCAATCACAAATGCTCTATGCAAATGAAGCAGAACGCACATGTGAGGAACGGCCAATAGGAAGCTTCTTCTCGTTATGCTCGTTATGTGGGGTAGAAGGAGAAACTGTTGTTGCCGATGCAGTTGCAGGAGAGGGTGAAAATGCAGCTGGCCTCATTTCTGGAGGACCCCCAGTATCAGGACCAGCATGCTTTGCACATGGAGGTCATCAGAACGTTCGGACGGGTCGGGCCCAACGCCGACCCCAGGTTCAGGGACGAGTGTGAGTCTCTTGGCGGCGTACAAACACAACACCGTTTTCTTCTCATATCTAGTTAAATTACTCAGAAATGACCCCATGTTCCTTCAGCTGTAGTCTACCTATTTTCCATTTCCCACAACTCCTTGCAAGGGGCTCGTGCTTGCTCTAGACTAGTTTACCGGTGCAGTTGAGTTATGACTGAAGTTTCTTGCTGACTCATACTCACCAGGGATCTCTCTCAAGCTGAGACGTGTGCCTTTATCACCGAGCGATGTACGGTCAAGCAGTGCTTTCCTGCTGTTGCTGTGGCTCTTAAAGCTTGAGCTCTGATGCTGAAGTCTGTCTCCCTTGCTTGACTGTGTTTCCCAGTTGTCCTCCCCCATCTGCACAAGCTGGCCCTGGGCAACAACTCCCAGACGGCGGAGAGCAAAAGGATGGACATCGCCATGCAGCTGTTCGACGCCTACAGCGCCCTCTCCTGCTGCTGTATCCTTCACTTCCTGGGGTCAGGGGTCACAAAGGGATCACAAAGTGATCCTTGTTGATTGCTGGCATTGAATTGTCAGGCGAGTTGACAATGTGACCACAAGCAATTCAGGTTCAAGGAAGTCTGAATAAGGAAATTTCCAAATTCAGTGTTCAACGGTGTATCAATTTTGGCTGAAGTAAATTTATAGCACTGGCAACTGTTAACTTTTTATTCAGTTGTATTCAGTTTGTGTTGATTGCTAAAGAAACAAAGAAATGAATGTTTGCTTTATATGTTTTTCATCAAGGATATAGTATATATAGCAGTCAGACAGGAGCATGGGTCGTTCTTTCCCATGATATAAAACTCCAGCATTGCATTACATTGGTGTGCCACGCTGTTAATATAATTTTTGAAACTTTGTCAAACAGCATTATGTTGGTTTCAGTATTTTAACTGCGTTGGACGGAGTAGCAGAAAAACCTTTTCAGGCGTCTGCATTTTTTCCCCCTCCCAGCGCAGCTTTGATGTGTTTGAAGGCCCTGGCAGGGTAGAGGAAAGATAAACAGTGCATTTCACGCAGACCAAAATTGCAGGGTGGACAATGAAGCCGAAAGGCTTGTCCGCTCTGTAGTCCTGGGTAATTGAGGGGCAGCCTTTTCCAAACTGGGACGTCTGGGCTTCTCTGGTCACGGTTCCCAGCACGTCGGGGCCAACGTGGGCCGCGCCCGCTGCCCCGCCCGGTGCCCCGCCCGGTGCCCTGACCTCTGCCCGCTGCCTCCCTCACATCCACACGGGCCCGGGTCGGGTTCGAGAGTTTCATGGGAGCTATCCCCCGAGTGCCCACACCGTGTGGAAAAATAAGTTATCGGGTGCAGAGGGCAGTGGCTGTGACATCAGAAGAGAGCTGTTCGCTGGAAGGCCGTTTTTGTTTGAAAAACAGGAAGTGGCGACACGCCAGAGTGGATAATGTTAGCTGCAAAATATAGACTGACACTTTGTGAACCTCAGTATGGGAGTTGTCATATGGAATTTATTTAAAGTAGCACGTTGCTATGGAGATTTTGGTTTACGCAAGTGATTGGCGGCACATGCTAGCTCCACCCATTAAGGGTTTGATTAAGCTTGTCATTGATTACTAAATTCCGTTGTATTTTTAACCCTCTGAAGAGTATTTTGGGAATGTTTTTTTCAAAATTCTTAGCCGGTGTTTTAGAACTCCATTGCGTTCAGTTTCCAGTAGTGATTATTACATCAGAATTAGAATGTTCAGTTAAGAACATTCTAATCACATATGTGATGTCACGCTTTAGTGGGTTAAGCAATTACAAAATATCACAGTGGTATTTGTAACTTCCCAAAATTGAAACAAACAGGTGTGTGGGCACTCAGCTTTGAAACTGCACACCACATAAAAACAGCTTTGCACCGACTCAATAATTACGTGAAATATTATTTTTTCCAAGGATTAAATTTAAAACTAAACGCCGACTAAATGTTTGTTTTTACACAAATGTTCTTCTCAAAGTTACCGATGAACTGCTGTTGAAGTACGGTTGAAAGGGCATTTTTACTGACCACCTCTCCATAACGGTGCTTTGTTTCATTTAGATTATTCTTGCAAACATGTTTTTTCCTGCCCGATGCCATCTTCTGCCACATCAGTAGTAATATTTGGTTTGTTAGTGAATGGCTGTTTTCATGCTAACTCCCGGTGCCTTGCTAAGGTTGCCCCTTCCTTAATCCTGTGGTCTCAGTCATCTCCGAAGAGTGGCTGGTGATTCACTTCCTTCCTGGGTTGAGATGCTTAAGAATAGACATGGAGCAGTTCTCCTCTGATCATGAGGTCAGTGGACCTGCTCTCTCTACTCTACTATAAGCTATTTGTGTTCATGTTCATTTTGTTTTACATACGAAACTTGACCCGCCTTGCTCTGTGTGTCTATGTGTGTGTGTGTGTCATGTGTGTATGTGTGTATGTGTGTGTGTGTGTCAGAGGCATTGCTTATTTAGAATGAAACCTATTGCTCATAGTAGTCCTTCAATGAATGCTTTGATTTAATTGATGCTGCACTTGTGAATTAATCACATGACCACTTTTCCCCTGGCCAACCAATCACAGTTCAAGGCTGAGCAGAATGTGCAAAATTAATTTACTTGTTTGTTTATTTATTTGTTTAGCAAGTGCATGCCCCAGGGGTACATTTCCCAAGCAGTATGGGTCACTATCATATGTGAGCCAAATGAGGTCTGGTGAACTGCAAACAAGCCAACAAACTTGAATAAATAAATAAAAAAATTGAATAATGAAATGAGTGACAACTGCTTGCACCTGATAGCTGGGGAGCTTCCTAGCTTAGCGCCGCATACTGTGCGTGCACTATAACATAACGTAACATTAGATACCGTAACATAATGACGAGAACAGGCCATTCAGCCCAGCAATGTTCGCCATTTCCATTTAAGGAGTCTTTGTTCTTCTTCTGCTGCTCCATGTGCACACAAGGTGAGAAAGGTTGGCAAGCCAAAATGGCAGCAGCTTCGAACCCAGAATCGTCAGTAAATGAATGAATGAATGAATGAATGAGGACGGGTTTTCTCGAACCCGGTGGCACCATAGAGCGTATATAGGAAGCATAATAATACCATAGAGTTCATTGGTTAGGTGGTTAGCGCGTTTGCTTGCGGTGGGAGACTGCACGGAACGGCGAATGAGCGAAGTGCTCTGTGACGTCGCGGTGAAACGGGCCTTTTGTCTTCCAGGTCATCCTGAGCTCCATGATTAAAGAATGCGAGCGGAGGATGGAGAACAGGGGTGTCCAGGAGCAGCAGGGGTAAGAGCTCGTTTTATCGCGAAATCCCGTAACTTCCAAGCCTCCAGGCCACTGTTTCGTGGTCTACGCAGCTGAACAATACATCCTAAAGTAGGCCAGTTTAGGTTTATTTTGCTTAATCACACAACAGTTGTGCCCCACCCATGTGGTTTGGGTCTGTGACTTTTTGATTAAAGTTCTACACAAGATTCTCCATGTTGCTGTCGACACTGACAATTTTTTTTTTTGCGTCTTTTTGAAAGGCTTCAACTAGATGTAAATCCACGCTTAAATTAAAGTTTTTCCCGTACTTTACTGCATGGCAAGCGTTTTGTCTGAGATCTGCTTTTGTTTATTACACTTTAACAAAACAGGAAAGCGGTCACCACATTTGTATAACATTTGTGAAATGAATGCCCACAGTAAAATTTGAGGGGGGACCTGTTTTTGGAAAAATATTTTTTAAAAGCACCACTTGCTTGAACAGTTTTTTTTTTTTTCAATGACAAAGACAAAGAGGAATCCGAGGGAAAACATCTGAAAAACCTTCAGAAAACCATCAGTTTTTCCAAAATCATCAGAGAAAGACACCTGCGAAGAGATTGAATTAATTTTGAGTACTAAAAATCTATATACATTTACAGTTATGTTCCCTTTTTTTTCCCCCTCCATTTCTTAAGGTCCATTTCGATAGCCGCAAGTCTTGTGAGTGAAGATGCAAAGACCAAGTTCCTCAGCAAGATGGGTCAGCTGACCACCTCTGGAGCCATGTTGGCCAATGTGTTTCAGAGGAAGAAGTGATCCACTTTTCCCACAGTCCTCTACTAGGCTCCAGAGCGTTTCTACTTGAAGTCAGTTGTCTGCCTTTTTAAATGTTTTGTTTGTGTATGATTTATTTCTTATTTATTATTCACGTGACTTTGTTCTGGCCAACAAAGAAATTTGCACTTTGTTTAATCATTTCAAACAGAATTGGACTTTGTATCCCCGTATTTGCCTTTCTTGTAAATATGCACTTCATACATAAGAGATCTGTACAATTATTTTCCAGCCCTGTCTTTGTGTTGCACAGTGTCTCATGATGCGTATGTTTTTCTTTCTTAAAGTGGTGGGTAATGTGTTGAAGGGTTTTTCAGATGAATAATAAATCCAAATGACTGTACAATACATTGGTTTATTAGGCAGTATGATATAATGTAAATTTCAAAATCCATGTAATGAAGTAATAAAAGTGAAACAACTTGTGTATTTAAAGAAAACCTTTTTGTCTGTTTGTGTTTTTTTTTTTTTTAATTCACGATCACTGACATGGAAACAAATCAAGAGTTATTTAATTAGTATCGCCAGTCGGTTGCCAGTTTCTGTAGCAACACTACATATGACAGTTTACCTGCCAAGTAATGAACTCTGATGTTTCTGAAGATTGCTGATAGTTCATCACTAACTGGCGTGACCATGATTCTGGAACAAAATTTGCATATGTCTAATATTTAACCTTCATAAATCATAGGCAGGAGCCAGATGTGCTGGGAATGCAAAGATTACGCAATGCACATGTGGAAAAGGACAAGTACAGACCTTTTTCAGAGCTTGCTACTACTTTCGCACTACTTTTTGCCCCATAGTGATCAAACAAAGGCTCCTTCAAAGCTCTTGGAGAAGTGAGCTAGCAAGTGTGTGTTAGCATGCTGCAGCTTCTCTGCAAGCTTACCTGTATTCAGATGAAGCAAGTTAGCAGGCGTGTGTTAGCACGTTGCTACTTCTGCACATGCTTACCTGTTGTCAGAAGGAGCGAGTTAGCAGGTACACTATATGACCAAAAGTATCTGGACACCCCTTGGTCTGGGGCTGTTTTTCATGGTTTGGACAAAGCCCCTCACTATGCTTGCCAAACTGATTGTCTTAGTCATACTATATACTTTGAAAGTAGCCAAATTCACACTGTACTGTCATCCGTATCTGGGACATGTTCAGTGTAAATGCTACAGGGAACAGTTCTCTTTGGTATCCCAGCTAACAAAAATGTTCTCACAATGTTACTGGAATGTTTTGTTTCGTTATAACATTGCCGCCACGTTGCAGCAAACATAGGGAGAATGTTTTTGTGTTGACTGATATGATAAGTGCTTCAGGCATTGAGATGGACATTATGATGTCAGAAGCACTGTCACACTTGACATCTGACATCATTTCCTTACTCTAGCCTACTCTTTCCATTCTCTGACCATGTATGGGAATTAAAAAGCAGAAGGAGATATTTTTACTCAGTGGGCTGAAAATGTGAAACATTGAGAAATCATATAATTCCTCCACATTTTAGAGAGCAGAAAAAAATATTAAACATACTAGTCTCTTACATTACTCAAACATGAATCACACTCCACGCTAAATAATGCTTCAGTAACAAATAGGCCACTTTGTAATTATCACCATAGCAACATCCAGCCCAAATGAACTTGCTTTAAAATGACATTAATTACATAAAGCATGGCTAGTCATGAACAGAGAACACACAATCATCCCTAGCTAGATACTTAAGATATTTGAAATGAAGTATCAACTTCACGCATAAACTGCCACGTTCTACACAGAATTAAGAGTTAGAAAGAGTTCCATCCAATGTGCCCTTATTACTACCCAATGGGGATCCTAAATACTCTGTCTGGGTGCAACACTGATTTGAGTTTGCGCAGGAAATGGTAAGAAACAGCTGTATCAGTGCATTCTGCGGCCCGGTACAAGGTTGTGAGCATGTGGCTTTGATTTTCCATTGTGCGTATGCAGGACTTACTCAGACCTAAATGGAAGTTATCCTGGCATGAATGGGAAAAGGGGATAATTGTTAGTGCTCGGCAACCCCCGCCCACCCCCGCCCCCCCCCCCCCCCCCCAAAAAAAGGTCCAATTATTCAGAAGCTGAAGCTGACGTATTACATTGTGAAGTTGCTGTCCAGGCAATAACAAGAAAGACACGGGGGAGGGTAAGGGAGCATTGGACAGACATTAATTGACGGTGCTGTTGGATGCGATTCAAGCCAAACATTCCACAAAATGTCCTATTCCTAACCAAGCAGTAATCAAGAAGATCTGATTTGATATGGGAACTGTATGTATTATAATGTCCAAACTGGATATACTGTCAGAAGGAAGGGTTCCAAAAGGCTCCTCTGTGTCTTTATAGAGGTGGCCTATCTAGTTCAAGGGTTCTTTGTCAGGCAAAATGGTTCAGTCTGGGAGCTTTTGCACTTTTCACAGCTACCATACAGGGCTTCGTAAAGACCTAAAAATGGTTCCCGTATGGAGACCAGCCAAATAACATTTTTTTTGTGATTGTAGGGTCCTACTTTGAGAACATAAACCAGGGATCTCAAACTTTCAAATCCTGCAGGGCTGCTGTGTCTACCGGCTTTTGATTCGTTCCTGCACCTAACTGTCTAATGTTTGGCTAAGGAGTCTGCAAATCTTTGTTTCCCAGGTTTAAATCAGCTGCTGATTGGAAGGAAAATCGCAAAGACCAGTAGAGACTGTGGCCCTCCAGGACTGGGGTTTGAGAGCCCTGTCATATACTAACCATGCCACACAGGTAAAAAAATTGCAAATTACAGGTACAAACTGAAATCTGCGGAACGTAACAGAATGAGATTGTCGTTTTATCACGATCCTTCCCCGTTCCTTGCAGCTGTATGCCGTTAAAAGGAACGTTTAAATTTGGGAATTGGGCAGGAAACGTTTCCCGAAACTTGTAAAAAAAAAACAAATCCCGTAAAAAGTGAATGACCAACAACTTTTTTTTTCCAGACTGCAGCTCAATACTTGAAAATGCTGGGGAAAGCCAGCCTTCAGTAATACCACTTCATTACATTACATTACAGGCATTTGGCAGACGCTCTTATCCAGAGCGACGTATAACAAAGTGTATAATCGTAACCAGGGACAAGTCTGTTGAAAACCCTAGAAGAACGTCAGAAGTAGGTATTGTTAATATTTAGCAGGAATACTGACCCTGGAAAAAGCTCCTAAATTTTTTTTAAAACTTTATTTAAAAAACATACTGTACTAAGAAATTGTACTTACTTGTTTCCAAACTTTTTCATACCGAGACCCCCAGAGTTGAGCATTGTTGCAGAGAAGGACCACTTCTTCACCTGTAGGCTACATGTTTAGCACACCAGTATGTATATAAGTTTGAACCATGATGCCCTTATATCATATAGGCCTGTGTGTGTACGTATGGGCATATTATTTTTTCATGTATACCCATGGGCGCATGTAGTTCGGAAACCCATAGTTTACAGTGTATTTTGATTGTATTGTTTTAACAGCACTTCTGATTTCGCCAGGATCAAGCCACTTAACTACCAAAAGTCATTTCGTAAACTATTGTGAAATGTGCGCATTGCCTCTGAGAATATGATTGATATAAATCCCGGTATTCGCAAAACCTGCTGTCTGGTAGTAGCATTACTGAATGCTCGTTGTTTTGCACACTAATTATGCCTCAGGAATTTAAGCTTGACATTCCTAATCCAAAACAATCCCAGACAAAAAGCCGCAGAAGAATTCAGGAAACAGATTTGCAATTTATGAACACAGGTCACCGCCGTTTTGACGGCCCAATTGTTCAACTATTTTGTTGCTACCATAAACTTAAAACATTATCATATCGTGCACGTTTAAACCGTTTTGTACAGTCGTAGGGATCCACGAACTATGGTTCCCTGGCAACCCACGCACTGCGCGAGGGAGGAGTTAACTTCAGAACTCTAGTCCAGCTACACCAGTGTTTCAGCGAGCCGAGAAAGCGGCGCTCACATCGCGTGGGTGAGAAACGCGGAGGACGTACCGTATGAAAATGTCGTGCATTTTGGATGTTCAACTTGCCATGTAACCTATAGCTAAAAGGAACGCAGTCACGTTTAGGCGTAACGACGAGCCTCTCAATATGTTATAGTCACTGAGAGGTGAACTAGAAGGTGCGAAAACTAATTTAATCTCCTCTATTCAACATTTGAAGCTGCTGTTTTCTCTACACCAGGAGAGAATGGGAGTGGATATTACAACCAGTTGGATTATCCATATTTGGATTAGACAGTTGATAGTTTGTGTATGCGCACAGGTAGGTTTGGAAGCTCTTTTTATTAAATATATATGAACGATATATGAACTATATTGGGCTATAACAATATAATACATGTGTTTCTGCAGCAGAGGAACATAATCATCCTCCTGAATGAAATATAAATAACAACCCAACTAAAATAACAAATAGCATTTGATCATGAAGAGTGCTGGTCGCGATTGCGATTTCATGGTTTATGTGAGCTCGGTTAAACTTTTTAATTATCTACAGTTTCACTCTTCTCATGGCAAAAGTGAGATAAACATTCGATTTATGATACTGATTAACTGTGATGGAATGTTATGGTTGTTCAAATGTGGTGAATTGTGAATAATGCTTTACTTGCGGCCAAGACTGATTGCTACAGTGACTAGGTGCATATATATATGTTTTTGGCTTCACCTCACTAACTATATGCTATGCAAACTGGCTAAATCTGATTTGTGTTTTTGAAAGTAATTAACACGTAGGCCTAATCATGGCAATCTTTGATAGACCATTTACGACCAGTACAAAATTTCTGTTAAAAAGGCATAAAAACTTACCAGCAAAGGAATTATATAGAAGAAGAAGAAGAAGAAGAAGAAAGAAAAAAACGCACAAGAGACACATTCAAAGCTCAGGAAATGTTGATTTGTGCTCATAGGATAATTGTATATTCTGTAACATCAGATGTTAAAAAAAAAAAAAATTTAAAGAAAAAGGTCCACAGATGACCGTGTTCTGCTGTGGGTGTAAAGTACGTGGGAGTGAAGTAAAGGGATGGAGCGCTGAAATGTTTCTCTAGTTCATTGGAAAACGAATGCAGCTGGTTTTGCAGCTGGCTGTGATTCAAAGACAAAACGCTGTGTCTTTGTGGTTTGTTTATCGTTTGGTATTCCAGTTAACTCAGTTTCATCGTTATGGATAGGAATAAAGTAGGTTACTCGTAGATGAGTAAATGTAGCGTGCATTTCTCCAAGTGATTGTCCAGTAGTAAACCATATTTAATTTTGGCTCTTCATCTGCGCTGCTTTGCGATCGTTCCTGATAGATACTGCAGAATAAATGAAATGGGTGACCGTCATCACTTCCGCATTTTATGTAAGCCAATCAAAAAATACGTAAATAAATAAATAATGGTAAACAAATATTCATACGTCCACCTATTTACCGCCTATGAAACGTCTGTAACTTTCAGAAACTGACCTTCAGGGTCTTTGCTCAACGTGTTTGTGTATGGAAAGACTTGCCTTCCGTACACACGAGTAGTGCATTGCAATCGACACAAACTGTAATAACTATCCATTTCTGTCGATAGCATTAATTTAAATGTTTTTTTCCCCCCAAAAAAATACTGTGTACGCTCAAAGGGTTAAGAGAACGGGCGATTAGGTTAACTGCTATGAAATCATTTTTTTTTCTTTAAACAGTGTGCTTGGCGTTACAAGAAGTATGGTGGCAGTTATGCAAATATTGTGGTGGATTCACCTGCCTGTGGAGTTGACCCTCTATAACACTGCCTCAGCGTTGCCGTTCCTCGGCTTTGAGCTCTGAGCTCTAGGTGATGAATGGCTGGAGCAATGCCAGTCGATTTTCACAGCTGCACCAACACGAAGTAACTGTCATTCCTATATCAGTATCATTCATACAATAGGCAACATTAAAATTGTATCAAGTAACCGATCAAAATGTCACACATTTTAAAGTATGGTTTTTATTTTCTTCAAAGTTATTGTTGAGTTTTTGAACCTCATGTTTTGCAGTTAAAATGGGAGAAAATGTGTGAAGGCCTGAGGCTTTGGATAACCTATGCTGTGTCCTGTAGAGACTCTGTAACATGCAATTATTTTGGGGCGTCGCGAAACCATACCCATATATATATAGCAAATTAAAGCCTTTTCCTTTGTGTAATTACACGTCGATGACCCAGAGCAGTGAAAATTGTAGTGCTTGAAAATCCCTTTTGGTTTTTAACAAAAGATCTCGGTAATTTTCTAGGAACTTGACTGTTAAAGACAAATACTACTAAACAGAGAACTTTGATTTGTACACTTTGCACAATTTGTACTCCTTTACACTTGATGGATTGGCTTGTTCACAGATACAGCAAAGACTGGCTGTTATGGTACATGGAATTAACATTGCACATTGGCTAGGCTCCCCCAAAGTTCTTTGCATGACGATTATTATTTCAAGCCAGTGACACTATTTACTGCATGTTAATTTCAGTTTTTCTTGTGGTTGCTCACACTTCTTGCTCACACTGTGTGGTTGTTTAGCTTTTGACAAAAGACTTCTTTTGAAACAGTTAAATTTGCCTATTGGCTGATGGGGCTATTCCATCCTACTGCTCGACATTAACTGACCTCAAACAAGGCCCATGATTCACCCATCCATTACTAAATGTTTTCATGAATTTGCATGAAGAAAATCCCTGGCAGGGCTGCTAGTCTGCTTGTACGTCACACCCATATGTGGATGCTGGGACTGTATTTAGTATTTTGCTGTTTTTACATAGGAAGTTTGATCCATTTCAGAAAATGTTAATTATTTTGCATTTCATATACAGTATTCGTTATTATACGTGACTATGCGTAGATCTCCTATCCTGTGCTTGGTTTGTCTGCATACCAGACAAATATGCCATCCATGAAATGGAGTATCAGTTTATCTTAACAAATGTAACCGTGTTTTATTTTTAACAGGACAGGCTGCTGCAGGAATGAAGTCATTTAAAACAAATAAGCAACCAGATGAACCCAATTTGGCTGTTGATTATATGACAAATGTAATTCATTGTGCGTAAAAATAGAACACAAATGTAAGGGAAGGAACACTGTTTACATCTACCCATTTTTTTTTAGGCAGTGTCTGTGGAATCGGGGGTATGAGTTTAGAGAATACATAGCAATCTATGCCTTTTGGAGGCCCGTGCTGCTGTAAATTCAATCAAATCTCCAGTGATAGTTCTGCAGCGCTACTGGTTTTTGAATTAAATCAGAAGAAAATTATACACACCTTTTTTTCCCCAGGTAGTCTTCTCCAAACCAAGCTGTGGCCCGCATCAATATGTACGAGACAAAAGATGCTGCAAAAAATGTGAACCAGGTAAAAACATCAAAAACACACATCTCATTTGTCATTACTTTATGCTTCCTGTTCAAGATTTAGGATGACCCAACAAATCCATGCTGAACAAATTAAGACCCGGAAGTGATTCGGACGTTTGCCTTAAAGGCATGCTATGCAGGATTTTTTTTTGCCTCGCTGTGGTCAGCAGCAACACTAGGGCCAATCGCTCTTTGCTTCTTGGCAACAGTTGATAACCTTGGCAACAGTCGGCACAGGAACAGTCAGTGTTCCATCTCAGTCCACAGGGCAAGTAAATCTATCAAGGGCTAGCGCTGTCACTGGACAACAATACAAGAAGTCTCCTCTGCCATTGCAGTAGCTAGCTACAAATGTTCTGCTGAAAGCTGACCCCACCCTTCAGACTCTGTAGCCACACACCAAAAAGAGCGACATGCCCAGAAACGTCCCGAACACATTTTGGACAAAGAAATACAGGCAGAGGAGCACAGATTCGGCAAATGCGTGCAAAGACAAAGACTGCCATTGCATCATAGCTATGACTGAACATTGTTATTTTATAATATTTCCAAGGTAAAATCCTGCATAGTATGCCTTTAACACTTTCACTGGGTCATGGACTGTGTGTCCCAATCAAATGCTTTAGCTGCCTTTTATCTGTCTTTGCAAGTCAGAACATTTTGCTAGCTGTGCTTGATGCCCTAATGCCCTGCTTGTTACTCTTGTCAGGAAAATACATGCTTGACCTCTGTACCAGTAAAGACGATACCATTTGCCGGTCTTGTGGACCCAATGAATATCAGCCGGATTGGAACAACGAGACCAGGTGCCTCACACAGAAGTTCTGCGACAGAGGTTTGCATTTATATTTATTCCTTTCTAATCATATTGCATTAAAACCTTTTTCAGTAGACCAAGGTCCATGCATTTAAAAGTATGCAACCATTTTTTTTTCAAAATCCAGAGTGTGTTCCAGTGTTCTAGACATTTGCTTTCAGTTACTAGTAGTTACATCAACATTACAGTGCTCAATTAAGGACATTCTGATCACGTATTTGTTAAAATAACCTGGCGTGGGTTAAATCATCCATGGCCACGCTGTTTCGGGACATCGCGTGCGTCCTGCGTGACAGGTCCCGTCTGTGCCCCTCTCCACAGGAAGGGGCTTTGAGCCAGACCGGCCGGAGAACCACACGGCGGCGGTGCCGTGCCGGTGTCGACCCGGTCTCCAGTGCTCCCTCGTCAACTGCGAGTACTGCGAGAAAATGCCCGTCTGCCGGCCCGGATACGGCATCACCGTGGCAGGTGAGGACCAATCGCGGCGCTCGTCTGGGGCCGCGCGGAACTCTCGGGTGCAAACGTTCCAATTGTCGGGTGCATTGGGAACTCAGTGTGGCAGTCGCCGACCAATCACAGAGGTCTGTTGTGGTCCTAGCTGAGTGCGGCAGTTGCCGACCAATCACAAAGGTCTGTTCTGGTCCTTGCTCAGTGTGGCAGTCGTCGACCAATCACAAAGGTCTGTTCTGGTCCTAGCTCAGTGTGGCAGTCAACGACCAATCACAAAAGTCTGTTCTGGTCCTAGCTCAGTTTGGCAGTCACTGACTAATTACAGAGGTCTGTTCTGGTCCTAGCTGAGTGTGGCAGTCACCGACCAATCACAGAGGTCTGTTCTGGTCCTAGCTCAGTTTGGCAGTCACTGACTAATTACAGAGGTCTGTTCTGGTCCTAGCTGAGTGTGGCAGTCACCGACCAATCACAGAGGTCTGTTCTGGTCCTAGCTCAGTGTAGCAGTTACAGTGACTCACAGTGGGAGGTACCGTACAGATCTGTACAGTCACAGCTGCAGCCAGTCAAGCACATGTATTTTATATGAGTAATGCTTTTGTGTTACTCTTGACAAAAATAGAGCAGGCATATATTATGGATACATGAGAAAGCACATAAACTGTATTTAGTGAACATAACATGTAGGAAGAATGCATGAGAATTGCTATTTCAGGACTGACAAAATATTTGGTAAAAGCTTGCTAAATATAATTATGTATGTATTGGCTTATGTCACATTTATTGTATTTGATGTCTGTGTATTTATTGTATTTGTGTGTCAGATATGCATTTTCTTAAAAGATAAAGGCAATTTTACATTTACGTACTGGGTGCATCATCGTGTCTGGCATGAGTGTTCAAAAGCCCTCCAGATTACAATTCCAGTCTAAGAAGCAAAAGAGAAAAAAAAACATGCACATAGTTCTTCTTCTGTGGTTGTTGAGCAAGGCCACTTGACAAAGCCATGGGAGTGTTCCCAGCTCTCAAACCGCCGCCCCACCCTGCTGTACCACAGCTGCGAGAGAGAGAGAGAGAGAGAGAGCTGCAGTGGAGAGGAACAGTCTGCGGCCTGTCTAATTTTGGTCTTTTGGTCTTTTGTGTCGGGGTAATGAAGAAACGACGGGCCGGGGGTCCTGTGCGGAGTGCCGACCGGGGCTCTTCTCCAACGTGTCTTCTGCGATCGAGCCCTGCAGGCCGTGGACCGAGTGAGTGCCCCGTTCGAATCTCTCCTGTGCCCCCCCCCCCCCCCCCCCCGTTTGCGACAAAACATCCTCCGCTTGCCCTGTCTTGTTGTCCAGTTAAAGTGCTAGCCCTTCGACAGACTCACTTACTCCGTGGACTGAGATGGAACACTGACTGTTCCCGTGCCAACTGTTGCCAGGGTTATCAACTGTTGCCAGAGTCCCAGGAAGCAAAGAGCAGTTGGCCCTAGTGTTGCCCCTTGGCCATTCCAGTTTGGGGTGAGGATTAGATAGGCACAGCCCCACGTTAGGTGCCAAAATAATTTTTTAATAAAATGAAATATGTGGGGTTGAAAAGTTGCTTTAAAAAAGAAGCTTGGTGCAGTGTATTGCATATGGGCATATAAAAGACTAAAACAAGTCTACATGAAAACTCAAATGACTGTGCTGTAGGCAACAAGATTTAAACCCAGAAAGATCACATGGAAAGAAATTGCAATTTACAGAAACTACATGTACTGTGCCCAGAATAGTCTTTTTTCATCAGATTAACAGTAATTTGATCAAAATTAGATTATGTCATATATAACCCTGTCCCCACCCATAAATGCATGCACATACTCAAGTTCTGCATGTCTGTCTATGTGGCATTTTAAAACCAGTCGCATTTCATATAGGATGCATGGCAGAGATCGCAGGGGTGTTGTGAGTTGTATCCACCGTACTCAAGACCACAGTGAAATGTCAACAAGTTTAAATGTCCCAACAGTCTGACCACAAATTGCGTCTGCGATTCAGTCCGGCACCGCTTCCTTCGGATAGAAGGAAGACGCGTTCTGTTGCCCCTTCCGTTTCGTGGGTAGTCCTAGCCTGGGGCACCAGAAAAAGACCAATCTCTTCACGATGGAGAAATACACGTGCGCGCTGTGTTTTGTCCCAACAGTTGCAAAGCGCTGGGGAGAGTGGAGAAGGAACCAGGGACCTCGGAAACGGACGCAGTCTGTGGGCCTCACGTTCCCGGTACGTTAGCGACGCTGTCCGGGCTGTTTAGGGAGCAGTGGTGACTCTTACTTGAGGGGACTCGTGCACCTTTTTCCACTGTAGAGCTGGGACCAGGTTAGCGTGAGCTTTAGCCAAGGCTAGACGCCGCGATACCGCATTGTTAGGTCTTCACTGCTTCCACCCCCACAAGCATCTGCAATGAAAGCATAAATTAGAAACTGACTGGGCTCAGCCTGAGATTGTCCTAAAAAGAAGGAGGGATTTTACATTACAGGCATTTAGCAGACGCTCTTATCCACAGCGACGTGCACAACTTTTTACGTAGAATTTTTTACATCGCATCCATTCATGCAGCTGGGACGGAGTGTAGCACAGTGGGTAAGGAACTGGGCTTGTAACCGAAAGGTCGCAGGTTCGATTCCCGGGTAAGGACACTGCCGTTGTACCCTTGAGCAAGGTACTTAACCTGCATTGCTTCAGTATATATCCAGCTGTATAAATGGATACAATGTAAAAAGTTGTGTAAGTCGCTCTGGATAAGAGCGTCTGCTAAATGCCTGTAATGTAATGTAATGTATACTGAAGCAATGCAGGTTAAGTGCCCTCCAAGCTGGTCTTGTACAGTACCTTCAGGTTACAAGACCAGCTCCTTACCACAGCACTGTTGTTGCAGACAGCTCGACAGAAAGGTATTGTAGCAGAACACCTGGAATCTGAACCAGGTGAGCAAGCCTGGTCCCAGCTCCGTAGTGTAAAAAGGATTTGTGGTCACGCCCTAAATTTGCATGCGTTAGGCTGCAGGGCTACTTTTCTTCCTTTCTTTTTTTGGCTGGACTGCAACAGCGGGGCCAGCCCTGCAAGCGCGAACGTCTGTGACTGAGTGACTGTGAGTGATGAAGTTACACCACTGGTCGGCCGAGTTATGAAGTTACACCATTGGTCGGCCGGTCCAGCCATATACTAGCTTTTGACCTGGTCTTGTTTTGGGTATAATATAATTTTGCTGTTGTTAAAATGGAAAAAGATTTTGAGGATCTTCATTGATTTTTAACTTACTTATACGTGATTTTATTATTAAGTATGATGTCCATCCCCTCCCCGAAGAGATAAGATCCCGTAAAATGCATTCTCAGTATTTAGGAAAATAATTATTGTGCGTTTAAATAGCAAGTGCAATGTAGGAACCAAGAAATCGTTTCTCTGGACAGTGTGTGGGTTATTTTCTCTCTTTTTTTTTGTCTGCAGGCAGCACCATATCCTGGGCTATAGTGGCAGTCCTGTCAGTAATCACTGCGATCTCTCTGGTCATCCTGTTCCTGTTCTGCTGCAAAGATAAGCTGAAGTCTCTCACTGGTGAGTTTAAGCACAAAGCATCGCAAAGCGTCATTTCAATGGCGGTAATGGCTCGGATAATAAATTATAAAATAATGCGGAATGGTAAGCACGTCCGCGGAAATAAATTTAGACTGAAGCAAGCGGGTCAGTTGGGTCTGCTGTTCTGTCAGAGGATATGTCTCACGTGGTTTGTTTTTCGGTCGATATAAAAAGTGTGCAAAGTTCCGAGATCGCCATTGCTTTTCCCTCCTCAACCCCTTTCCTCCACTCCCCCACTACCACTCGTCTCCTGCCCGAGAAGTATGTGGAGGAAAGGAGGGGAGTGAAGGAAAGGAGAGAATGAGGAGTCATGAACAAAACTGGGACAGCTTATCCTCTTCTCCGTCATCAAAGTCGATGTTGACTATTGATGAAATAGCCCCATCATAACTGTATATTTTGCAGACCACACAAAGAGTCCCGTATTTTTTTTTTTTTTAAGTATTGGGACATCCCCACAGTGTCATTGATGTGGAGTATCATGAGTGCGAATAGCTCCCTCTTGTGGAGAATCTTCAGTCTGCTGAACATGAGTCAGTGAATTACAGTGCAAGCCAGGAACATGAAGTGCTCCGCATCTAAAAATGAACTTGATGCTTACAAGATTACAAGATTGACATCCAAATCCATCTTCAGTGTGACACCAGGTCATGTGGCTTGGAAGCCTGTGGACAGATGTGTTTAGTGGCGATTCGTGTATTTAGTTCAATGCGTAGCCATTGGCGCCTGACTTGTCTGGAAAGCAGTGCTTAATATGTACGAATTCAGATCCACTGTGCGGCATTTGACAGTTAGCCTGCTGGGTCTCGCATATACGCGTTAGACTTCTTAGAGGAGGCAGGCCTGGCTGGGGCCATGGCTGCTGAGCACAGCTGTAGTAGATTGTGAGAGATCTGGCATTCATTCATTCCAGCGTGGAGACGCAGGAAGTGGTCGTCTAGTCTGCTCCGATCGCGGTAGCGCCTCTTACGCGGCGGCGCTAAAATACAGGGGCGGGAGTGTAGTGTAATGGGTAAGGAGGTGGTCTTGTAACCTAAAGGTCGCAGGTTCGATTCCCAGGTACGACACCGACCCTTGAGCAAGGTACTTAACATGCATTGCTTCAGTATATATCCTGCCGTATAAATGGATGTAATGTAAAATGGTTGTGTTGTGTAATGTAAAAATGTTGTGTAAGTCGCTCTGGATAAGAGCGTCTGCTAAATGCCTGAAATATAACGTTTACTACATTAAAGGCTTAGTGCTCGTTTGGGTACATCGTTTCGGACCCAAATATGCGAAATATTAAATATGTGATGATTCTGTTCATTGCAATAAGACAAGTCTTTCATTTCATTGTCACGCATGGTCTGTGCACCTCTGCCATGTTCTCTACATGACACAGGTTTTATAGAGCTGTGAATCCATTATTGGTCAATTAAGAGTATAATCTAATGTTACCTGTTGCTTTATTTATTTATTTTTTTCAGAAAATGTCCGAACATGCGTGCAGGACCTGAAGCGAAATTCTATGCTCCAGGTAAGGAGTAGTACTAATTTATTATATTACATATATTTATTCAGAGGTATTATAATCCTTATCCTCAGCCAGGGTACACACACAGGGCACACACACAGGCAACCCTAAACACAAACTGATCCAACAAACTAATGATTCCTGCTTCAAATAGCTTTCCTTCATCTCTTACTGTGCTGCACAAATTAATGCTATATTCAAAATGACCTTCAAAAAGAGCCTTTAAAAATGTCATCTTTTTTTAGATGCAATTTGTGTTGCGCAATTTCACACTGACATTTTTCCTGGAAAGAGTCTTTCAAAATGTAATCTTTTTTTAGATGCAATTTGTGTTGCACAATGAGACAACAGAGTAGTCGTCTACTGGGGGTTGAGCTGAGTTCCATGTTCTGGGTTATAATGGGTTGCATTTATATAGCGCTTTTATCCAAAGCGCTTTACAGTTGATGCCTCTCATTCGCCAGAGCAGTTAGGGGTTAGGGGTTAGGTGTCTTGCTCAAGGACGCTTCGACACGCTCAGGGCGGGGTTTGAACCGGCAACCCTCCGACTGCCAGACAATCGGTCTTACCTCCTGAGCTATGTCGCCCCATTATGGTTCCTGTTTAGGGCAGTTTAAGCAGTTCCTAAAAAAATCAATTAACCACATGCTTTGCATTATAAGTCTAACTCTTTCCTCCAAAGTGAAGTTGTCTTACACACAGTAAAAGGTTAAGTGTTAAATCAACTCAGAGTACATATGGTCACTATTGAACTTTGTAATATGTACTCTGTTGGAGTTGAATTAACAATGGACATTTTACTGTGTTATTTGAGGAATATTTCCAAATATATATCTGTGGAGTGGAAGGGGACACATATAAAACAGCAGAACGTTGTGATTCAGGAATAACATTTATTTTTTCCCAAAAAGGAAACGGCGCTGACTCCCTACGACGGTGTCCACGGGACACAGAACCGCACCCTGGAGATCACCTGCCTGATCCGCCAAGAGGGGGACCCCAAGGCCTCCCAGTGCGCCTCTGCGGGGGGGATGCCGGAGCACGCCGCGGCTGTGCAGACCACAGGGGGCGCCGGTGAGCCGTCCGCGGGCGCCTGCAGGGAGAGCTGGGAGCCCGCCCCCGCACCCCCTCCCCCCTCCTCGGGGTCCGGCTCCGGCTCGGGGTCCTGCAGCTGCGCGCTCTCCCTGAAGGAGCCCCTGGAGGTGGGGGAGAACGAGGACTGCAGCCAGGCCGTGGCCCCCCCCTGCTCCTGCCCGGACCGCGCGGCGGAGCGCCCCCTGCTGGAGCCGCCCGTCTGCGATGGGAACTGCTCCGGCGAGAGCCCGGCGGCCTGCCCCCGCTGCGCGCGCCCGCACGGGTCGTGTGACCCGTGCCCGGGCTCGGGCGGCCGGGTGGAGCGGCGGGGGGGCGCGTCGGAGGGCGGGGTCGGCGAGCGGGACTGCGGCGCGGGGGCGGGCCGCCGCAGTACGGACTCCGCTACTAAAGCGCCGCTCTCATTGGTCAGCGACTGCGAGCCGGGCCTCCCTCTTCACCTGTCCACAGGTGACCTCACTCAGGGGCCTGAGCTGGAGGGCGCCAGTCACTCTGTGGCAGCTGGTAAGTGGGGGGGTGGGGGGGGTTGCCAACCTGATTGGGGACCAGTGGGTGAGGGGGGGGTTGAGAGTGCGATGACGGACTCTCTTACAGTACCTGTTGCGTGGATCCCCGGTTGAAAACCCCAGGGCATAGGGGACCACAATATTCCAGCTGTATTAAAGGGCGGTATGTCTGCGGTCATAATCCGTGCCAGACAATCAGCTGTGACGGATGTCGGAAAGAATGTAGCCAGAGTTTTTGCTAGAGGAGGAGGAGTCAGAGACAGGAACAAGGAAATGGGAAGGAAAAATTATCTGAGCGTAAAACTCAACCTCAAAACTGATGTTCAATGCTCTTCAAATAGCGGTGAAAAGTGTTTTATGTCCAAACTGTGGTTAAAGAGAGCATTCCATTCATTCCATTATCATGACTTAGCTAATGACCTTATTTAGGTCACTTTACATAGCTCTCACATTTTATTCACATTTTACACACATACACATGCATTATTCAGTATGCAGCTGAATGTTTTTGGAGAAAAACAAATTTTGCTCAGCGATAAAAATGCAGATGGATTTGAATCGTGTACCCTCCGATCACAAGTGCAAGTCCGTCAAATTGACGTTCATTACTGACCAGTCTACTAAGCAGTGTGACAACTCTCCCAACACCCTATTAGGGGCTACAACAAACGTTATGTGTCAAAGTAATCCGAGGACCTTTTACATTCTGCATCAGGAACAGATGAGTCAGTAATGTATAGACGTTTACTCATCTAGTCCGTTGGCGGCAGTGCGCTATATTTTGGAAACAGGAAGTTATCTCAGACACCTGATGGAGTTTCTTTTGAAGGAAATGGTGGTGCGTTTTTTTTTTTTAATTAACGGGTTATAAATAACCAGTGTGGTGTGAAGGATGGAGTGTAGCACAGTGGGTAAGGAACTGGGCTTGTAACCGAAAGGTCGCAGGTTCGATTCCCGGGTAGGACACTTCCGTTGTACCCTTGAGCAAGGTACTTAACCGAAATTGCTTCAGTATATATCCAGCTATAAAGTATAAATGGATACAATGTAAAATGCTATGTAAAAGTTGTGTAAATCGCTCTGGATAAGAGCGTCTGCTAAATGCCTGTAATGTAATGTAATGCTTCTGATCCAAATGCTTAGTTCTTGTCCGGTAATGAGGAACTCTAAGAACGCTGATTTTCTGTGCTGAATATTGTTCAGAAATTCAGGCCAAATTTGTGGTCCCAGAGCTAGATTATCTCCATCTTGTGAAAAAAAGAATAATTAAACAACAGCTTTAACATAACACGGATACCCCCTGCGATCACCACCAGCACACTGTAGAAAACGTATGGTCTTCATGGTGAAATTCAGCTTTCAATGATACAAAAGTTAATGTTTCATTGCTAATGGGTGGTAAAATGAACATGATAAAGCCAGTGGTTGGTTGTGCTTTTTTTAATATATTTGCAGCCTCTGTTCTAATCTACGATCTAACCACTGTGCTGTTCGGCCCACAACTTTGAATATGTTGTAGACATACACTGAATGCATCATTAGCACCAAAAGAATGCTTAATATTGTTGTTGTAGATTTAAATAGGTAAACACAAATTCTAAGTACTCTGAACTTGACATGCTATGTAAATAAAGGGTCTTTAACGAACAGCGTATGCAGTGGTCCCACACTGAAGTTGTTTCAAATACAATAAAGCCCGTATTTGGCACTCTAACATTAGCCAATCCACAAGGATTTATTTCAGCTAATTAGTTGTATCAAAGGTCATATGTAACAAAAGAAACCGGTGAGAGATTTGTTTGTTGACTCCTTTTTCTTTTTTTTCTTTTTTTTGTAGGTCATGTCACGGGAAACAGTAACACCACTTTCATTTCAAACGGACAAGTGATGAACTTTAGTGGAGACGTCATTGTGGTGTACGTCAGCCAGGACTCTCAGGCTGACAGTGGAGACCTGGAGGAGGCTTTTCCCAATCCTGTCCAGGAAGAGACCACCAAGGAAGGCTTTGAGGTGGTCACTAAGCCAAAGACAAGCCAGCCGCCACAGGAGAATGTGTCAGTGTTCTGAAGAAAACCCCCTCACCAGAGGGGGAAATGGATAGGTCCAACCGGCAGGAATATGTGTGGAACCGAGAACTCTAAGGGGTGATCAGGGAAAGAAATGGCCTCTGGGAAATGTAGGCGTGAAGTCGATCTGATTTTATTATATCGTTTTGTAACTTGGATTATTGTCATAGCATCCAGAATACTATGAATTATGTATTGAAAATAAATGCCATGCATTTGTTAACCCGTATTCAAGCTCTCTGATTGGGGGGCCTATGCATTGGAATTGTATGTTTGTTCTGTTCAAAATGTGTTTTTTTGTTTGTTTTTTTGCCACTTTGAAAAAAAAAAACTTGTAAAAGGAGCTGAACCGGTTAGGCCCCACAGGTACCCATGGATGGCATGGTTCAGTAACAGCATTCAAAATTATGGCCAAAACAGAGTCACTATAAACACAAAAGCAACGGGCAGAATCCCAAAACTGCTAACGCTCAGCTACTGGCTAGCATGGTTTACAATTGGGATTCAGT
The DNA here is from genome assembly GCF_013347855.1 of Anguilla anguilla. Taxonomy (NCBI): domain Eukaryota; kingdom Metazoa; phylum Chordata; class Actinopteri; order Anguilliformes; family Anguillidae; genus Anguilla; species Anguilla anguilla. The sequence continues at coordinate 7,313,003 of NC_049208.1, read as the reverse complement.
GATTTGGCAGGCACTTTTAGCCAAAGCAACTTACAACAGTGCATTTCAAACCACAGAAAACTAGATAGATGGGCAAAGTAACAGTTATAGTCATTTAAGTGCCACTGCTAATGTGCATTTTTTAAATTGAATGATGCATTGAGGTGTCATCTGAAAAGGTAAGGCTTCGGTATGTTTTGCCTGAGGTAAGCCGTTCGACCATCAGTGGACCAGGGCAGAAAAGAGCCCCATCTGCCAGGTGCTAAAAAAGGGTGGGACAGCCAACTGGCATGACGAAGCTAAACGCAGAGGTCTGGGGTGGGAGAGTATTGTGTAAACACCGTCTAAAAACAGGATGGGACTGTACCATTCACAGCTTTTTACAACCGTGAGAGTTATTCGAACACTTCTAGGTGTCAGGTCACAAATGTGTGATTAGACTCTTCTTAACTGAACATTCTAATGCTGATGTCACAATCACTAGTGGTGATCGGAAGCAATGGGGTTCTGGAACACTGACTTAGAATGTTGAACGAAAACACATTCCAAAAACCCTGTTCTTGAAATGGTGAACTGAATGTAGGCAGCCACTGGAAGCCATTGAAATGGTATTAAAAAGTGGGGTGGCATGTGGGAATGTAGGCAGGTTGAAGAGCAGGAAGGTGGCAGAATTCTGGTCCTGTTACAGTGTCCTGAAGGCACAGGCTCCGCAGCCTACCAGCACAGCATTACAACAGTCCAGATTAGATTAATGGGGGGGGGGGGGGGGGGGGGGGGCATCAGTACTTGCGGAACTCTTTGCTGTGTCATGACAAGTGCTCTAGCCCCACAAAAGAAAAAAGGTAATGTAAGGTAAACACACGTATCATGACATCAGGTAAACACACGTATCACTTCCGTGTGTTTACCTGATGCCATGGGAAATATAAGGCCGCAGCCATTGTTTTATCATTCCCCGAGAAGGAATCATTCAGATAAATCATTTCCCGAGAAGTAGCGTTCGTGGGAATTTAGAGCATTTTCCCCATTAAAAACAAAGGCGGGGGGGGGGGGATAATAAAAATTTCTAGTGAATTATGAATCATCGTTAAATATCTGAGGAAGAACTTGCTTTTAAATGTATTCGCCCATGAAGCCAGTATGCTTATTCAAGTTTAGGGTAATCGTTATACTGCTTTAACATGTGAAAGTCTGATACGCCTAACCCGATGGTCACACGGGGCGGCACAGGAGAGAGACAAGCGACCAGCGACCGTTCATTTTCAAGAGTTGGCGATTTACAGCGACAAGAGACAAGCGGTCGTTGCAAAGCGAAGTAAGCGGGGCGAAAATAGACTAGAGCTGCGTCCGAATAGTCAAAAAAATTACGTCCTGTGTCTTTTCCTAACCACTTTTCCTTGACTTCGATGGAAAACGTCATGAGGTTAAGGAAAGATGTGAAGGAGAATTCATAAGGACTTAGGAAAAGACAACCGCGGTGCTAAGAGAATCCGACTGCACTTACACTAGGCTACGTAATTATGCGACGGCGGATGTTATTGACGTGCGTCTGCCGTGGTGAAACTACAATGTTACGGAGGTGGACTACTAAAAGCGCATCTTAGATACTTCGCCCCGTGCGTTATTACCGTGTTGTTTCATGCAGGCTATATAAACGTGGACAGCCCGGTGAAAAATATTATTTCACTACCAAGGTTGGAATTAAAATAAAAAAAGGAATATTGGCTACCAGTCACAAAAGTGAAACGAAATGGTTGTCACGTTGGGATTGGTTGCTCACGATCACCCTCCTGCCCACTCATATTTATCGACATTAATCCCAATTAGTAAGATTATATGAAAATAATTGTTAAATTTATGAAAGATAGGCATAACATGTTAGGGTTACAAATCTACTACTGTACATAGGAAAGGGCTGGGTTTCCCCCCAATTTTAACGCCTGTAGCTTAACCGCCCGCGCGCATTTTGGAAATAATGTTTCGCTTTGTTATCTCTCTTTCGTTTTCAGTGAAGTCAGGCACTTGGTAGGAAGCTGGACGTTAAACTTTTATTCCCAGAACCAACCAGTCAAGATGAGAATTACTCTTTGTAAGTATCGCATTTGTATTGTAATATTCAGGACATCAGGTGGATTGTTTGAGGGGAGCTTGGTGACTGTGTTTGCTTATGTTTAGATTGCACTCTAATAGACTTCCTCTGCTAAAAAAATTAACAATTATCGCAACAATTCGTATTTTGCAGTAATTTCTACTTGGTGTTTAGCAAGTGAGTCTATCATTGTCTGACTAAAACTATGTTAAGTAACCTACATCCAGTTTGGTTTTTCTGAGGAAACTCGCACATGAACTGTGTCAGTCTTGAAATGTGACTAGTTTTAGCCTACTCGTGATAGTAGGGTAATGTTTTAACTATGTGATTAAAACGGATAATTGTTGCAATGTCTATAATCACGGGTTTCAGTGATCAATCACAATAACTGCGGTTAATTTTTGTTCCATTATTTTTCTAGTATTTTTGTACCTGTTTTGTGAAAACACAAACGGAGATATTCTTTTTACTGTCGCGTGTGGGGATGACACTATTTTGAGGTGTCCTGCAGAAGCTGAGCTGCAACGTGTCCAGTACAGAGCGGTTAGTTGGTACCAGGTGAGTAAAGTAATATATTTCTGTGGGGAACCCTGAAAAGTGCCGAACTCTTGGTGGTGTAGCCATGGCGTAACTTGTACCCCGCGATCCAAATGGACCCTTTCACTTTCACAATGAACCAACTAGCTAAAACTGAAAGACAGTTTTGACACAAACTCTCAAGTTTGCAGTTCTGGTTCCCATAAAATTTAAAAAGCAAAGATTCTAAGAGGTATTTTCAAAATGTGTCAAATGAGTCAAATGATTCTGACCTTGATCTACACTTGACTTGTATAGGTCCCGCTTGGTCAAATTTACCCATGAAATGTATTAGAAGACCAACATTGTCTAGGGTATTTAATTTAGCTTTTACTTTTTATTTACTCTCTTTAAAACTCTTAACACACTATTTTCTTGCTGTATTCATGGAAGGGGGGGAGCAAACCTTGGGTCTCATTAACTGCGTGCATGTGTCCAGGTGTCTGAAGGCCATTCCACTGGGATAATCCGGTGGGACAGGCAAACCAACTCGGTCAGGAAGTTTGTGAACCTGTCCCGGGACATGGAGTGCCCCTCGGGAGACGGTCTCACCTTGAGGATCCGTAACCTTACGACGAAGGACAACGGGGTGTATCGCTGCGCCCTCTGGGCCCCCGTGGGGGAATTCAACAGGGAATGGGATATCCAGCTGAGTGTCACAGGTACGGCCATTACAGGTGCTCGTCCATTTTGTGAGGGGGATTCTGAGGACCTCTGCATGCAACTGATAGTGTTACATTGCGTTTAGGCACTCAGCAGATACGCTTATCCAGCAGTGTGCACAGCTTACAGTACATTTTACGTGCAATCCATTTACACAGCTGGGTACTCAGTGAAGCAATTCGGGCTCTGTGCCTTGTTCTGTGGCACAACAGCAGTGCCGCACCGGGAAATCCTGACTGCGACGATTGGATTACAAGTCCGGCTGCCTTATTAGTGCAATATCCTGCAGTCTCCCTAAAAGTCCGTTTACGATGATGTCAGTGCCCTCAAGGGAACGGACTGGAAACCACCTGAATTACTCAGAACAGATTTAAATTACAAACATCCTGAACTGTCGCCGGTCGGTTAAAAGGAATGGGTTCTGTTAGCTTTAAAACTTCCCATTATATACCAAAGAGGGGCCACACTGAAAAATTATTGGGGCCACTGGCCTGTGTGTAGGGCTGGGTATCAGCACGACTCGGGGACAGTGTCCTCTCAGAATGACAGGAGAGAATCAAGAGTGTATTCACACATCCTTCCTCTATACACTTATCTTTACTGGAATTTTTTTTTTTTTTTTTGAAAACATGTGAGCACCACTGATAACAAATAACATTGTGGTGATGATACAGACCGATACAGTACAAATGCAGAATGCATGCACAACCGGGCATTCCAAAAATGGTAGAAATTAGTCTGATTAAAAAGGGGTTTTTTTTTTTTTTTGTTTTTTTTCTAAACCCTTTCTCTTCACGCCAGGGTGTTCCGAAGCAGAGGAGTCATACGACGTGAAAGACATTCTGCTGTATGGAGCGGGGGCATTCCTGTTCTTACTTACACTTGCACTGCTACTCGTGAGTAATTCATTTCTCCTCAGTAATAACAACCCGCTAAAACTCAGCCAGCTGATATGTGGATATGTGATGGTAGATGCTGAATTATTTTGCGAACTGTAAACTGTCGGATAATGATATCAGAAAAAACTTGTCATGCTCACACAGAGCAATACCTGTTTAATCATAGTTAGTCCTCAGTCTCCGTCAAGCTTTCTTAGTGTGCAGAAATATTACACAATACAGCCAGCCATACATTCATATCAAATCTAGTGCAAGTAAATTTTGAGGTAGCAAAACAACAGGACAGGTGTTCACAATAAGCGAAGGAAGCATTTCCTCAATGTATAATTTGTATTATACTAATTTTAATATTTTTCACCTTAACTAATTGCATATTTCCTTTTACTTTAGATTTGCCGTTTGGAAAAACAGTTTTCCACCAGCGGAAAAGGTATCAAACCAACACTAGGAGCATACATTGACATTGTTTCATTGCTGAAGAAATCTCATGGCCTCATGATGCAACATGTCTGAACAGCTAAATCTGTAGAAACTTTGATGTGTAAGTGGAAGTGTAACCAATAAAAATACTGTTAAAATTTTTTTAACAGTGTCTGCATGCAATGTTATTAAGAACATTTGGACAAACTAATTAAGATGAATAATTGCATGCAACTTGTCTAAATGTCTTATATTAGGCAAATCCAACAATTTGATTTTAGTAAATCCAACTATTTATTTTTTCAGTCTACTAAATAATACTGCATACAAACACTAGCCAACATTTTTTTTGAGTGTGTGTGTGTGTAGTACAGTTCTATATCTAGTGTTGGACAGAGCTACTAGCTTAACTAGCCTATGTTTTCTAGTACCATGTGTGTAGTTCCTATTTTTAACATCAAGTAGCTACAACTGTAGGCTAGCTGTATTGGCATAAAAGTAAAATTGTTAGACCAGCAGCAGACAAAGAAAATCCCAGTTTAGATTTAAAACACCATTGTCTATCGGATATTGAAAGCAAAACCTAAAACGAACCAGACCAGAGTTTGTTACTATCACAAAAATATAAGCCAAATTGCATAGAAACCTGTATTTGGATACAAGTAAAATCATTACACAAATATCATAACTGGAAATTCCCTGCCTAAAATGGACCTGATTTATCATGTCACCACAACTGCTCTGCCCCGTGATGTTGGACATATAAGCTGGCAGTGTACTCAGTAAGAAGAAAGAAATTCAGGATTGAGAACCACCGGCGAACTTGTCCACGAACACTGTTGTCGGTATACTCAGTGAGAACGCCGCACCGTTTAAGTCGCTCCACGCCGCTGGGGCGTGAATACCCTAACCCTAACCTAACCAGACCTCCGTCTTGCGGCTACGCCATGGATGTACAAAGAGAAGGGCTACGCGAGATCACAACACAAAAAATGTTTAAGTATTTAAAGTGTTTAAAGTGGCTTTAGTTTATCTAGCTATGAAAAAGAAGAAAAAGGCGAAGAAGATGGTACGTTCGCCCTCTAAATCAGAGTAGAACGGAGAATGGAGAGTTTTGTCTGTACATTCGGCAAATGCAAGTTTAGACGAGGGGGTCCACTTTCTCTTATTTCCGAATGTGTGCTAGGCGTTTTGATGACTTGCTGAAACGAGTAGCACCATTCATCAAACATGCCTGAACTGGCAGAATTCTCATCTCTACAGAAGAGCGATTGGCGTTACTCACTGTACATTGGCACATGAATTCAGCCCTCTGGACGCTCAACCGTGACGTAACCAACTACGTGATATTTGGACCAATAGCTGAAAAGGGGGGGGTCTGAGAGCAAGAAAGAACTTTTCAAAAAGTTCTCCCTGGAGGCCGTCGCACACTGTACCGTACGAATACACAACACCGCGTCTTTTTGTTCGCCAGTTGTTCTGATTGCTTCGTTTTGCTTAAAAAGGTCTACTTCGTACGAAGTATACTGCCTACTTATGTGCCCATACCACAAATCACAAATGAATGGACACGCTTAATGTAACGAAGTTCTCAGCAGCAGCAGATTGGCCGAATTTCACGTCAATAATGGGTACCTGTCCGTCAGGCAGAAGTCGCAGGGAAATGGGATGAAAATGGGAAGAATTAGACGCAAAATTACACGGCGATATACCAGCATGGCCTCTGCGATCGATATATTGGGCACCCGTGTGGTAACTGGAATAGAAGCATGGGTTGAATTACAGTAGATGTTGACAGTAGGTACTATGGTGATTAGGATGAAAGAATCACTGGTTACCTTCTGATGCGGTCTACAGAACCACCTGTTCAGACTGCAAACTTGGCTCCCCTCTTATCCCAACCCAATACCACTCCTACTTTGCTTTTTACCATTATTATTTCTTGAGAAATGTGCTTCTTGTAAGACTTCCAGAGGAAAAAACAGACTGTTTACTGTGCCTACAGGGAGTCAGCAGGGCGTGATAAAGAGACTGCTCTCAGTTGCAAAAAGTCCTACTGGATCAGCATTATGTAAACCATAATCCATAATACAGTGTGATGTTTGGTATTGTTGGTTAAGTTGATGTCATGGGGAACAAGTTGGTGCCTGGGCAAGGTTAACCCAGTGTGGTATGCTTACAGAGATAATGCAAGCAGGATCACAGATGTACCATTTTATGTTTTGTCTTTATTTGATGATGACTTGGGATTTTCCTTTGATCTTTGGGTATATAAGGGGTGCAGGGGTTCAGGGAGTCCCCTCAATGCTCCTGGGCATCACGCGTGTGTAGCCATCGAACTACGCACACATTTAGCACTGTTGTATATTGCCCTTGTTGAACACTGCATTGTTGTACAATAAACTGCATTCACTTCAACCTGGCATTCCTTTTTGACTGTTACCACTGCACACCTGGAAGTTTTTGGGTCCTAACATAAACATAGAATTCAAGATGTCTGCACCCCGTAGTCACTTGCCTATACACTAGTGCCGCAGCAAGACACACAATTGTATCTGCACAGGCTACGTGCGCCAGAGGCACGTCTGTGTCTAGCAAGATAGAGAGCGATCTGTACAGAGCCACGCTACTGCCAGGTTATTTGCAGTCTCCTTCTATGCAAAACCGTTTGCCCAGAGGAAAGGTTAGAACATTGTTTTGGAATCAGATAACTGAGATATTATTAAATTAATCTCGGTCCAGTAGCACCAGGTAAGACTATACACATTCCTTCGCCACTCAGATAACTCCGCTGTTTGGTGTGTCTGAGGTTTTTTTTTTTTTACAATAATAATATAATAATAATAATACCCTATACTTAAAACTACTTTGAATTCAGAACTCAACCTTCAGATTACTTCACGTGGATGATAAAAGAATGTGTGTTTAAAATAAGAAGAATTTTGAGACCAATTCTGTTTCGGCTTTTTCTGGATTTTAATTGTGCAAGTTTAAGTAGCCTACATGCTGCAAACTAACATGCTGTTGCATGGCTCCATGTGCTAACGTACTGCAGGGGTAATGTTTTTATTAATAATAATAATAATAATAATAATAATAATAATAATAATAATAATAATAATATCTATCTTATGACAGGAATGTGTAAAAGTGAACCAGAAGAGAAAAATGATAGTTGGCTCTCCAGTTATACTGCCTTGCAGCAAAAGGTTTGTACACGAAAGTAATTTATTTCCTGAAATTATAGCTACCAAAACTCAGATGTCTTCCCTATTGAGGCACAGAACTTGACTTAAATAGTGTTCTGTATGTTTAATAGATTGTTAAATTATTAATCGGTCTGAATCCAAAATGAGCCAGCACCTCAGTCTGGTTATCCCCCTCTAAAATCATTTAAATCGTATGACTTTCACAGGTATGCAAATTCAACGTTCTTGTTGTCAAAGAATCTAGTACAATGAACAAAATCTGTTTTTCACACTCTCACTAACCACTTTCGAAGACACAAGAAGCAGTCTTGATGCTACAGCTTGCTGTAGTCCACTGTGTACCTCCAATGAGTAAACATTGTATAACTTTATAATTATTGTACAAAATAACTTTGAGTTGTTACTATTTTTTTTCTATGAACTATTGGGAAGTGATTTTATTTTCATTTCAGTTATTGTGTGTACGAAGGGATTCTGTAAGTTTAGTTATTTATTTATTTTTTTTTGGGATGCATTGTGTGTCTCCCCCAAAGCTGAAATGACTACTGTATGCCTATGCCCAAGATCTTCATCAGGTCCGATTTCAAAGTGCTCACAAAACCACACAGCCTTTCAAGCGCAACACCACACTGTGACGTGGTACTACATGTCATGCTTTGGTACGATGATGCGGTTTCCTCGCAAGGAGGAGGTTGCAGGTTTGAGACCCAGCCGGATCTTCTATGTGTGGAGCTTGTGTGTGTTTCCTCCAAAGACACGTAGGCTGCAGGGCTTGCTTGCACAGGAGATGTCAATCGCAGTGTAACTACCCTGGTTCAATAATTACCTAAGCAGTAAAACTGCTTTATTTAATTCATATTAAATAAATACCTAAGCACTCAGAAAACCAGGGTCCAAAACATAACCGGCAAACTCCTGTATCACATGCATTGGAACACAGTATATAACATTATCTAAGTCCAAAATATGCTATACATATGTCATTAAACAGGCTGAAGTTGTCTGTGTTCTATTTTCTAACATTTTGGATTGGAATAGTATGTTTTTTTTTTCTGATTAAATATAAAATGGAATACTCTAGGGTCAGATCTAACCACTTTTATCAATTATTTTTTATCTGTAACGTTTGATTTCACATTTACTAAGCAGATATCCATACCTTGTAGTGAGTGAATTTAGCACTGACAATTTAGTCACTAGGTGGCAATTTAGTGACAATTTAGTCACTAGGTGGCATCCTTCCCAAATATGTTGCTAGTTTTCTGAGTGCCCTGAAGTGCAAGAACGTTTCCAATTTAACAGTATGGCATTAATCATTTTTTTATTATCTGTATCTGTTCGTGGCGGTTTCCTTATGCAAATCACATGAACATGACTGCCCATAAAATTTACAAACAGCCAGCATTCATCATCTCATACAACTGTGATATGCACAAAAACAAAGGTCTGCAGGTTTTGTGAATGAGGGCCAATATTACCAGTGTGTACATCTAGTGGAGAAAGTAATGAAGTGCACTATGAAACTCATATTGGCGAAAGCAGCAAAGCAAGAATTAAAATAGGTTTTTTGTCTGAGCTGTCATGGTGTCATACCTTAAAATTTAATGGCTTGCATTTAATAAGTTCAAGAGGGCGGAGCAGGCAAGTAGCCGGGCCACGTTTTTCAAATTCCTGAAATTGCTGATATGAGAGGTGGTCTGAAGAAAACGATGCACTTTCCATCATAGTAACTTTGCTAGTTCATACGAATATTGCCTAAACCTACCTGAATAGCGCCCGAATGGATTCGATCTGTTTACGTCATTATCTAGTAACAGGAAAAGACTCCCTGGTGAACCCCCATGTCGAGCCGGCTAACCAGATAATCTTATCCAGCTTGTTAGTGTGTACAACGCCACGCCCAAATCCATTTACTGCGACGTTGCCGCAAAAGCCCTAGTTCTCGTATCACGACAATGAACTGCATGGATCACGCCTACATGTTATTGGCTCTGCCATGACATCAGCAGTTGTTAACTGTCAAAAGCTAGGCACGAAAGCGTAATCGTAGCAGTCTAGAATACAGTCTACATTTAAGTGACTTCGACAACATCGCTTCGTTTGAAAAAATGAGCTCAATAAGGTATGTTGTACATGACAGTCGTGCGATCTCTCTCTTTAATTTTTAAAAAAAATTTTACGCAGGCTATGGTTTATAATTCTTAAAGTTTTAGATCGCCTCTTCTGTTACTTAATTAAATTTCACTGTTGTTAGTAACAGCACGAACCCTAGCGACGCCTGTTACGGAGACACAATGATCCAACACTGCAATTTATCAGAGTAACAATGTTCAGATCATGAGTTCTCTTAACAGTTCCACAGAACTCTGCATCTTTGAACTTAATCAGAATGATTTTATGGCCAGTGACTATCTTGTGAAACACGCAACGGTCGAGCTCGAGGGCACAACTCGATCTTTGTAAAAATGAAATTGTTCTTTTGGTAATCTTGAATATCAGTGGACAATATAATTAGTCAAGTTTCATTTTAATTGCGACAGCATTTTGTCAGCACTTGCTTGAAACGTGACCGTAAGGTAGCCTAAATGCATACTGTCATTTTAATCATAATTAGGTTGAATTAAGTTATATAACTGCAACTAAGTAAAATATTGTTTTTGTTCCACTGATTTTTTCCTAGAAATATTTTCCGTAGACAGTGGTCATCCAATGCGAGACTCGATGGTAAAACGGTAATTATAACTGGGGCCAACACTGGCATTGGTAAAGAAACTGCCAAGGATCTGGCGAAGAGAGGTAGGACATTCAGCAAATTTATTTCAGGCTGTTTTGGTGATCCCATGTGACTGTTTTTCAGCGCCATGATATACTTTAAATAACGATAAAAATGCTGCTCTCAGAAGGTAAATATATGAACTCTTTAATTCCACGTGAATAAACAAACCATGGCCTGGTCTACACAAGATAACCTGCACAACCTCCTAGGGAAGTATCCCTGCATGTTTTGCACACACCTAATTTGGTTCAGAGTGAAAACGCTACAGCTGGCTATAGTGCATCAGTACAGGCGGAAGTTCTATTTATCCTAGATAGCCAACTTGAAAAGAGAGTTCATATAACAGTATGCACTGTATTATGGTCACAAGATGATTTGATCTGTCCCTAATCTGCCTGGGGTTTTATGTATGTATGTATTTATTCATTTATTTATTTATCAGTGCATAGAGGATTTAATTGCCAATCAAAGTAGCTTTGTGAGTTCACCAGTTTCAATCACTTTGATGGAGACAACTGCCTAAATTCTAAAAATATGGCTACTGTAACACAAATCAAACACAGTCTAGGACATAGGCCTACATAGTACTAAGCAATGCATATATATATATATATATATATATATGTGTGTGTGTGTGTGTGTACTTAATGAAATAGGTAGGTAGAGTTAGATTAATCCAAATAGATTAATCACAGCTATTATTTAGCTGATAGAAATTCCTGAAGGCGATATTGAAGCTTGTTTACCTTTGTGCCAAACAGAACAGAACAGTTGAGTTGATCGTGTGTAATCGGTTTCTCCCATTGTCTAAAGTGATAACTCTTTCTGCCTGGCATGACAGGTTGCGTCTGCGTCTGATTGCCCACAGCCTGTCCTAGAAGAGTTCTGGTTAATGACGTCCTGTTTTCGGCGTCCCACAGGAGCCAGGATCATCATGGCTTGCCGGGACATGGAAAGGGCGGAGTCTGCTCAGAAAGAGGTCGTAGAAGACTCCAAAAACCAGAACATCGTTGTCAGGAAACTGGATTTAGCCGACACAAAGTCAATCAGAGACTTTGCAGAGGTAATAAACAAAGGTAAGCCCCGCGAAAAAGGAGTGACAGACAGTCTAGTGCTTAATCTGTAGTGACCACAACTTCCTGTGACTAAGTTTTTGTGGTTTTTTTTTTTTCTTTCTTTGTGGGCAGCATTTTTTATTTTTGTATAGTGGAGAATACGGACTTGAATTTGGCACACAGTGTTGATTCTTCTAATACTTTCTTATTTTTGAATGCCTTGCTCACAGTTTTATAAAACGTATTATATAATGTAATCAACATGAACATAGGTTCAATATTTATATGAATGAATGAATGAATGAATGAATTTTTTTTCTCCACTCCCCCTCCCCCCCCCCCCCCCCCCACACACACACACACACACAGAGGAGGAGCAGGTTAATATTCTCATCAACAATGCCGGCATCATGATGTGTCCCTTCTCCAAGACAGTTGACGGCTTTGAGATGCAGTTTGGTGTCAACCACTTGGGTAAGAGAAGCATTTAGTACACAGAGAGAGAGAGTAACAGCTAAGTACAGACAGAGGGAATAACAGCTAAGTTGCCTATTGACTACATGTTGTCCAGTACAAAGGTTAAAGGATTTCTCTACTGAGTAGGTATTGGCCTATATGGGAGGATTAAAATGAATATTAACCATATTCTTTTCTAAAGTAGCCCTTTGTAGAAAGCCATGCCAACTCGATCATTTAAAGCGATTTTGTGTATTAGGGCTCTTTGCATTTAAATGTATCTGGAAAATTGTATTATGGCTTATGTATTCAGAGATGTTGAGAAGGAACTGGTCTGGACACAGTTCTGGTAATATGGACTGGAGCAGGAAGTACTGTATGGCTTATCTTGGCTTGCAATTGTTCTTGCGTCCCACAAGGCATTGTGTTCCTATCTCTTTAGCTTTTATTCCAGACCCAGAGTACATTTTACACACACAGATTTTTTTTGAAACGCAGTTATTTGTTTTAGTCTCAGTTGGTTCCTATTTTTCCCTATGCTCATTTTCCCTTGATTTAATGAATATCTCCCAAGAGGAGTGCTGTTCTTAAGTCCTCACAGTTTTTGTTCATCTCCTTGGACCAGACACCTTTGTATATTATTATTATTATGGAAGAAGTGCCAACACTACCCCTTTTTGGTAGTATATATCTTTTTTTACCATTTTCTTGTGATTCCTCTGTTCATTATACACTGGATTCTAGGGAGTGTTCTCTGAGACAGTATGCATACCAGTTTTTCACTTGTATTTGACCCGCATATCAGATAGGAGAAGTATTTAGGAGGATGTGTACAAGTAAATAAGACTGTGATCTTTCAGGGCTCCTTCATAAATGCTTGGAATGTCCAAACGACCTTGGGTGTCTGTTTTTCTCAGAACAACCTCTGCTGCCTTATCAGCTCAGCATTTGAAAAAATACAATCGGTGCATAAATATGAGTTTAGACTACAGAAGTTACGTTACAGGCATTTAGCAGACGCTCTTGTCCAGACTTGCTCAACTTTTAGTTGTGGTGAAAGCACTGCATCAATGACTATGCATTTTTGATACTGGAAAGAAGAAGTGGCTGGCTACATGTTTTGGATGTTCTTTTATTCTTCAGAATTAATGGGGAATGTTGCAGTAAAAAATAAACTGGATCCAAGTAAATGTTATATAATATATATTAAAAGGAGAAAAAGGAACGCAAAGAGCTCTTGAGTCTCATAGCAATTTCTCGTAAATACACAATAAAAATGTCCCCCGTGTTAATTCAACTCTACCAGGGTACGTACGAGTCCAGTAGGGACCATATGTACTCTGCACGAGTTTGTTCAGCACTGAACTTTTTACCGTGCGTCGTCCTGTCTGTCCTTGCAGGCCACTTCCTGCTTACTCACCTGCTGTTCGATCTGATTAAAAAATCAGCGCCCGCCAGGATCATTAACCTTTCCTCCATGGCCCACGCCTGGGGCACTATCAAGCTGGATGACATCAACAGCGAGAAGGGGTACAGCGACAAGAAGGCGTACGGCCAGAGCAAGCTGGCCAACATCCTGTGCACACGCTCACTGGCTCAGAGGCTGCAAGGTGAGTGGCTGGCTGGCCCAAGGGCTGCCGCATGAAGACATAAAGACCTCCATTAAGTGACTGGTTGGAAGATACATAAATTGAAGAACAGAACCATGTTGGGTTTTTTTTTCTCCTAGTACCGTGGTAAACAACCCTGTTCCTGGAGATCTACCGTCCAGTAGGTTTTCATTCCAACCCTAACAAAGCCACACCTCATTCAACAGCTAGAGATCTCGTTGAGCTGCTAATTAGTCAAGAGTCAGGTATGCCGAATTGTGGTCGAAATGAAAATATACAGATTGGTAGTTCTCCAGGGAACAGGGCTGATCGGCGGTCCACGGTAGTAGGAGTGGGGTGGGTTCGATAATTCAGCCAGTGTTCCTGGGGTTACGGGTGCTGCCAGTTGTCAGCGAGTGAATCATTACGAGGGACAGACGAGGAGGAAACTCAAGCGCGCACATAGCTTTGGTTTAAAAATAAGGGAAAGTGGGGAGAGATGTCAATAGTCTAAAAAGGGGCAGACGGATCAATGAAAGAGCATAAAGGAAAGTGAAAAATAAAGAGAACACAGATTTGGAAAGGGACGTAATCTAACCGAGGATGTGGTTTTAAAAGGCCTGGGAATTAGAGAGGGGACCCAGAAAGTGGGTTTAGGGCAATAATGAAAGCAGGGTGAATACACGGCCTCGGTGAACTGAGAGAGAGAGAGAGAGAGAGGAGGAGAGGGAGAGTGGGTGAAGGGGGGGGGAAGGTTAAGTAAAGGCTACAAAATGATCATCTCTGGGAGCCAATGCGGGGGTGGCCAGCTCTGCAGTATGACTGGTCCGAAGCAGCAGCATCATTGGGAAACTTGTCTGTAATCTTCCGGAGCGTGTTCACATCACAACACCCCTCGTCTCACTTCACTGGCCACCCGTTCATTGCAGCTCTCTGCAAGTTTAAAAACCTTTAAATCGACAAACCTACAGCGCAGCGAATGGAACAGCTCCACCACACTGCCACCAATCAAATTATTTATTTTAAAAAAAAAACTCTGGCATAGCCAGATGTCTCCCTTCCGCAAATCCTGAGGTGACTGGCTCTCTGCTCCCTGCCTGGTTGTTTCTCCCAGTCGTTATTCTCATCTGAGCTTGGTGCCCAATCGGTGGAACAAAGGCGGTCACGTGACTGCCATCTTCTGATGCGGACTGAAGGCCCACCTCAGACCAAATCTCGGTTTCCCCTTCCGATCTCTATCCCCATAGCACTCCCACCTTAATGATACGGGTTATAGTATTTTTATGGCTATGACTGTGCATTCCTGTGAGGGCTCGTTGTGGACGTGTTCAGCTCTGTGTATTTATCATTTGCGTTTTGGCTCAAAGGTTTCAGAGAAAAGGAAGCAAACACATGCCAGCCACAGTGTGTGAAAATATTGCAACATCTGTGGTTCTGCAACGGGACACTGATCTTTCTCAATTGCGGACTTGTTTCGACTGCCAAAATATTTGCCATTTGCTGATTTGATTGGCTGACTGTTGTTTCCGCGTGTTCAGACGTTGAGTAGTTCCTTGCACTTCCTGCTCTGTATTTCTGATCCCATATAAAAGGGCACTTTTCCGTAATCGTAGCAGACTGTTACAGGGCTGATTTTATAAATGGTTTGCCATATCCACTCCCTGGGGTTACATTTCACAGTTCTTCCCATTTTTAAAATCGATTTACAGTTATGCTTTTCAGTTTTTTTTTTTTGTTAGTTTTTTTCCTTTAGTAAGACTAAAGTAGATCTGTAGTGCCTTGGCTGATCCACGCACCATAGCACAGTGATGACGATACATGCTCTTTTGCCTTATCCATTACATTACATTACATTACAGGCATTTACCAGACGCTCTCATCCAGAGCGACGACTTACACAAAGTTCTCCATCGCATTTTCACTGCATCCGTTTATACGCTGAAGCAATGCAGGTTAATAAGTACCTTGCCCAAGGCTACAACGGCAGTAGTGTCCTACCCGGGAATCGAACACGTGACCTTCCGGTTACAAGACCGGCTCCTTAACCGTTGTGCCCATTGTGCTTCCCCCTCCGCCAGGCACCGGCGTGACGGTGTACGCCGTCCACCCCGGGGTGGTGCAGACCGAGCTGTGGCGGCACCTGAGCGCCCCGCTGAAGGCGACCTTCGCGGTGATGAAGCCCTTCACCAAGACCTCCGTGCAGGGTGCCCAAACCTCCATCTACTGCGCCGTCGCCCCCGAGCTGGAGAACGAGACCGGCCAGTACTACAGGTAGACTGCTTGGAGGGGCGCTCACATGGCAACGGTGGTTTTTTTATGGGATGGATTTAAAACCCAGGGAAGGTGTTTTTGTTGGATGTGTTGGGCCACTAAACAGTTTCCCTGTGTCACCCAACTCATTGGCACGTGCTTGCCATGTAAATTGGAACATATTTTCTTCTTTATATTACTTAGTAAATTGTTCCACACTGCCTGATGTATGATAAAAATAGAAGAAATAGCAATCAGTCAATGTGCATAATACACATTTACAAAAGAACATGACTGGTGAATAGCATTTGAGCGGTATAACCTAAGACCTGGCAATTGATGTTGGTTCCTGTAGAGGATGTTAGTCTCTGGTCTTAATCTCAAGAACCATAATATTCTACTATGCCATACATACACATTCAATAAAAGATATATACAATTTTTGAAGATATTTTCACTGCAACATGTTTTTGTCATCCAAATAAAAAAAATTTTAATACTTGAACTTTTTTTTCCTGCTGGGTCTTAGGAGGTCAAAGACATTTTTTTGTTGACACAGCCTGTGGCTTCAGTTAATTTTTTTTTTTTTTAATGAAGTGTAAAAAATCGATACCCCTGTCTTCCTTTTTCTTTCTGTGATTTTTAAAAATTTATTTTTGTGGAAGGTGAGCTGCTGTTCGCCCTCACAGTAACGGCTCCGCGTCTCTCCCGTCTCCGCAGCGACTGCGCGCAGGCGAACCCCAGCACGGCCGCGAAGGACGACGTCATGGCCCAGAAACTGTGGGAGCTCAGCTGTCAGATGCTGGGAATAACGTGGGACTGAACAAGGGCGCGCTGCTCTCGAAGAAAACGTCACAGAGGCGACCCCCCCCCCCCCCCCCCCCCCCCCTTTTCAGCGTTCACAACTCGGGTTACGCTCCAACATCAGCCGTGCTTCAGCGACACTGAATTCCAAACATTTCATTTTGGATGCGTTGTGTCCCTGTTACATTACTGGTGTTCCACGGTATACCCATG
Organism: Anguilla anguilla; assembly: GCF_013347855.1. Classification (NCBI taxonomy): domain Eukaryota; kingdom Metazoa; phylum Chordata; class Actinopteri; order Anguilliformes; family Anguillidae; genus Anguilla; species Anguilla anguilla. The sequence goes on along the minus strand of NC_049208.1, from coordinate 7,296,025 downwards.
TAAAAAAATAGCATGCTGAAGTGTACTTGAAGTATACACTTTTATACTTAAGGATACCTGAAGTATAATTGTAGTTTATATGAAGTATGCCGCTGAAAAGCCGTTGAATAGCGGCAAAGCTGGTCAGCTGAAAAGTTGGATAGGCTAGGTGTGGTGAGTTGAAAAGCTGTCACTCCATTTTACTTCCTTTTGTCTTATTTATTTATTTTAGTTTGTTGTTTTTTGCCTGGAACCCGTGAGTGGGAAAAGTGAAGGTGTTTATTTGATTCCGTGTTGGTGTGGATGCGCTCTCTCTCTCTCTCTCTCTCTCTGAATTGAGCTTTGTTTAGCAGATTCTTATGCGAACATGCAGGAATTCATGATTATTTGCTGAAAAAAAACCAACCTCTTGCAATATATTATCCCTCTTCTTTTAATACTAGTGAATATTTTGTTTCAATTGTTTGTTTTTTTTATCACAAATTTTATAATAATATTTGCCTAGATGTGTTCTTGTTTATGGTTAATAATAGTGATGGCGTAATACAGACCCAAGCAATTCACTCTGAACCAATCATGTCATTGTGCAACGATCAAAGTCCAGACAACTGAAGTAGGCTGCTGCAAGTTTAGTTCATTCTTATTTTTAGTATTTTGTTGATTCAATGTATTTATTAATCATAGTTTTTATAGATCTTTTTTTCTACCATAAATATGGATATCCTTCATGTGTTTATGTACTTCACAACAAAATATATCAATCAGTTTAAGATTGTGAAGTTGGATGTTATTGTAATACGGTCTCATTTAGTACAATTGAAGGGCAAGTTCTATATATAAATATTTTAGGACATATCACAGCATTACCTTTCTTGCAGGGGGAATATTTACCATGAATTGCCCTTTTGTTTGTAAAATGTAAATATTTTATGGAAATCTGCAAATAAATAACATCAGTAGTAATACACCCTGAATTGAATTTTATTTATTCGCTATTCTTCAGAAAATAATATTTGCACCGTACCCACATACCTGTAATTGTAGGGTCGTAATTTAAAATGAACGACATAGTTCCAGGAATTGAGCACTGTTCTTTAACCATTCAGTTACGGGTTGCGTTTCTGCAGTATCGAATGTTATGTAGGCGCTACATCGATATAAGGTTCCCGGACAGACTACAATCCGAGTATAATTTGGGGGGTTCTCCTTTGACTTGAATTATAGGAGATAGTCTTTCCTATATTCTCCACCATCTTTCTCATCTGAACGACTGACGTGTACGTAAAGGGAAAACAACTTCCGGGTCAGCTTTCAAACTCATACGTCAGCTGTAACATTCTTAAGTAGAGATATACGTGTACGTGGCTTTTCTTCTGAATAGACTGGCTGAGTGGAGGTAGCTGAGACGCTTTCATTGAATAACTCAGGTAAATAATATTTCCAATAACTAATAAAATACCTATTCGCGATACACTAGATAGCTTGCTTGTTAACGTGATGTAGCTTTAAAGTTGTTTGCTTGATATAGTGATTTTTCTTCTGTCGAAAAACTGGTAACGTTATACGAAGTGATGAAAACGGCACTGCTTGGTTGGGACTCGCAAGGCCTGGTTGTTCGTTTTCAAGTGAACTGAATTAGCTCTGTGTCAAAACACGTTAATTTCCTTATAACGTTTGTAAACTGCCACAAAGTCTTGGTTTAGATGAAGAGACTGGACAGGGCTGCGGACGACTCTGATTCAGGACACTGTTGATCTTTGGTTTACAGATAAACACAGAAAACCACCATGGACCAGATAATGCAGTTTGTAGAGCCTAGCCGGCAGTTCGTGAAGGACTCCATAAGGCTTGTGAAGAGGTGTACCAAGCCAGATAGAAAAGGTAAGCTGCGTCAACCGAACTCTTTAATGGTTGGTATGGATTCATTTAATTAATCAAGACTTAAATTAGGCCCTCAATATTCAATCTTCGCAGCGACTACTGATTCAATGGTGGCACGCTGGTTATATAATACAGTGAGCAGATATGATACATGTAACATGTGTCGATATTGGGTGTTTTATCTTGCCGAACGTAGCCTACTTGCTGCTACGGTAAATGCAACATCAGTGTTTTTAGTATTTTACGCCACGTCAGTAGTTTATTTTGTAACTGCCTGTATTCCAATTCACAATATAAATCGTTAATGTAGTATATATTGTAACTACACGTTAAGCATTTGAATGGCAGTTGTCGATACCTTATACAAATACGCTTCTTTTTTCAGAATTCCAGAAGATAGCCATGGCTACGGCAATTGGTTTCGCAATTATGGGATTCATCGGATTTTTCGTCAAACTCATTCACATCCCCATCAACAACATCATTGTGTGAGTATTGTAATTAAACATACAACTAAATAAGGGTTACCGTTTAATCTTAAGCAGTTTTAAAAAAATAAGATGGCTACTCAAATAACAAAATTAGTAACGTTTATTCAAATGCCCATTTTCTTTCCACTCGATCGATTACAGTATTTATCCAGAAGATGCACACTGTAGTGGCTATATCGGTATTTGGGAGCCGTGAATACACAATCAATCAGATCCAGGTTTACATTTACGGTTGGGTCCAGAGGGTAAGCTTGTAATAGGAAAAACTTATCAGGTCAATTTCAAAGTTTACACTGAAGCCTTGCATCCAATGATGGAGGGTCACTAAGCAATCAATTGAGGGAACAAGGCAACTACTGTAAGTGGATGTTTATCCTTCACTTAAATTCTCCATTATACCTCTAGAGCTGGCATCTCTTGGACCTCAGAGTAGCCTTGTCATTCAGCTACAACTAAAGCAAAACTAATTATATGCTTTCTCGTGGCCTGTCAAAGATTAGGAACCAAAACCCATTTCAGTGCATTTTTGTTAAGATGCACAATGTAATGAAGCGGGTGCTGATTGTCATTCTGAGCCGGCAGTTGACGCTGGCAAAACCCTGCAATTTATTTTTCTTGTGATACACGTAACTGGTAGTCAAGGAAATTAAAATGGTCACGCTGTAATTTCAAATGGAGATCATTGTATCGTCTTGTCACCAAGTCAGTGACACGTCCCTCTTGCGCTGTTTTTTTCTGTGGCATGTAGGCCATCAGAATGGTAATACGATGCAAGATTGCCGCCGGTCAGATTTAGCTGTAGCGTAGCCTCACTTTACCAGGTGAATAAATTAGATCTTAATAGATCACGTTTGCAAGGGGCAGATGGGAGATGTAGTTCTGAGCCTATGAAACATACTCTGGACCTGCAGCACACACTTCCACTTCCTTCCCGATATAACCACAGTTTATGCCTTTCTTCTGGACATTACAATTGGCCTTGTTCATGGTTATATTCATAGAATGCCTTCTGTAATCAAACATCACCCATTTTTAAATATGCAAAGATCACATTAAATCAGTAAATCTAGATAAACCTTTGGAAGTTAAATCTAGCAAAAACTATGATCAAATCTAATATACTGTATAGTCAATAGTTCCCTGATGTAAGTCTTTTGACTTAAGTGCTTTTTTTTTTTATTTATTCCAGTGGCGGCTGAATCTCAATCCCGATGCCCGACGGACACTACGCAAACCCGATCCGAATGGACTGATGTGCTTTGTGATTTTTAACATGCATTGTACATTTTGTATTTGACTGTGTTTATAAATAAATGGCTGAATGAATGGAGCAAACGAGCATGGATCCGTCAGTAGCGGCGACCGTTAAGGCGACTGAAGGCACGAGTGATCTGAAGGGGGCGGGTCCCTTTGAGAGCCCGGAGAGGTCCTTGCGCTACAGGGTGTTACAGTTTGCAGTCCTAAAACACGAAAGTGAGTTCGCATTTTTCAACCATGGGTTCCCTCGGCAGATTTCCAATTCTTTTTTCCTCAATAGGGATTTTGATTTCTGCAGAAAATAAGGTCTGTGGCTAACGTAAGCCTGAGAGAGTTTCATGTTTATACGAGAAATTACACCCATTAATAGCTCAACGGTAAATTTCGAAACCGTTACCTGTTTTCATAAAGTAAGTTAACAAGATGCTATAATGAAACTACCACAATGGTCGTATTCAGGCAACCGCCAACTCCAGTTTCCTTACCAGCCCACCGGTTGTCACGTGCAAGTTGCCTTGAGTGGCGGTTGCCTGAATACGACAGTTGTTGCAGTTTCAATATAGCAAATTGTTAGCAAGCCCGCTTCTTTAACCGCTTCGGAATTCATAGTTGAGTAATTAATGGGTGTAATTTGTCTCATAGAACAAAACGTGAAACTCTCTTAGGATTGCGTTAACCACAGACCAGGCCCAGATCTCTAGACTGCTCAGATTTGGGGGGGCAATTAGAAATTCGGGCTGGGCACCTTTTCACAGTGGGCTACACTACAGTGCTGAGCTGTTTTCCTAATGTTTTCGGTACCAGCTTGGATTAAACGAACAAGATGTCTGACTAAACATTAGTTTAGGAAATACTTTTAGTATTGGTTGGGATGGTGCACTATCATTCAGATCACTTGGATGATTTTTAGCACCAGGAACTACACGGCTGACTGCAATGTGTTGGTGTGAAGTGGGCAGGGGATGTCTACAGGGATGCAAACTGATCAAGGGTGAGAAAGGTGACAAAGATGCATGGCACGCAAATGGCGGAAGGCACTTCCAAGTCGGCCTACAGAAAGGCGCCGTCGCTGTAACGCTCATTTCCGGCGTATCCCCATGCTCCAGACCAGCGGCTGGTCGGTCCACACGGTCACAGGCTTCCTCCCCTCTGCCGGGTCGTGCTCTTCGTAAGCGTTGCTCGTGCTCACCAGCGTGCCAAACTGCAGCAGCTGCTTCTCTGCAAAGAAGGAGAACGGGGTTTTTTATTATTATTATTTATTTTTTAAACGCGATACTGATCCCGGAGACCCACTGTGGGCATGCAGCCGTTTCTTCCTACCTGAACAGCCGTCTCTGAATTGTAAGGAGCCTTTAATTGTCCTTAAGCCACGTGCTGCCTGCTGAATTATAAATTTACGGAAAGGCCACCCTCTTAAGGTCACTGTGTGTGAGAGATGGCTATGCGTGCCATGATAAAGCTCCCGTTTGCATCCCAAGACTACTCGGATCAACGAATGCTTTCTTTTTCTGCATCATGTCGTATGGCAAATGATTCTTTCAAACAAGGGTACATTTTCAAATCGATTCTGTTATAGATGGGTGAAAACAGGGGGGGTCCTAACTGCTGAAAATAAATCAAACCTGCATTGTGTTAGAATAGCTGAAAGCGCAAAATTATCTCGGAACTTAAACATGTTTTTGACAACCTTACATGGTCAAGTTACTGGATGTAACAAAAGCCATGAAAAGTACTGCATTACAATTTTTTTACACACAGGCTTTTTTTTCTTGGGGGTGGGGTGGGGTGGGGTGGTGTTTATACCCTAAGGCACAGGTGTCTGACTCCATTCCTGGAGGGTCGCAGTGTCTGCTGGTTTTTGGGGTGTTCTCGGCACCAGCGGTTCATTCAAGCCAGTGATTGGCTAAATAATCCACACGCCTTGTTCACAAAGTATCAATTAATATGCATAGTTATTTTGGGCAGGGCATTGATTAAAATTATATCGACAATTGGCAATCTTTTGTGACTAAAAACCAAGGTTGGACACGATATTGTGTACCTAGGCTACATGGTAGTGATGACCTCTGGTGGCCATGACGGGTATTTCATCTGATTCCTCAGAATTTAAAAAGTTAACAGGACATTATTACATTTATTTGGCAGGCGCTCTTATCCAAAGCGACGCAGGCTAAGTGCATACCGAAGGTCACTGGCCAACATTATCACCACTGGCTCATGTTTAACGCCTTCAATCCACGCGACTCTTACACCGCCTTCAGTGTACAGAGAATAAAACAGCGCTGTGGTCTAGCTGCCCGGGATGAATGAAAACACCACATATCCTGGATCGTCCATCAAGGACAGCACCAGTATGTATGTCACAAGGCGACATCGCTGTGCAAAGGGTTTCATTTGAAAAGGCTGAGCGAGCACAATAAGCCACATTTAAACATAAATAAATAATTAAATAAATAAATAAAACGCTGCTGTGCAATGACTGGTCCTTGAAGGAGAACCCTTTCAACTGAGCTTTTCATATCCGAGCAGTCAACATGAAATGTCTGTGAATCTTACACACTATGGATTTGAATAAAAAAAGAGGAAAGAGCCTTTTAAACAATGGCAGCCACCGCAATGCACGAGCTGCACACCAACACTCGCTCGACGGTTTCTACACAAGTCTCTCTTTTTTCCTGAATTGAGAGGAGAGCTTGTACACTGGAAAGCCACTTAAGACTTTCAAAGGGTTCACATTTATCCACTGGCACAAATGAAAAGGCTCCTTCGCCAGCACTTGCTGTAAGGCCAACTAGTGGAGATAAGTAATAGAACGCGGTCCGGTCACGCCCGTAAGTGTTTTGATACATGACGATACGTGGGAAAAATGACAGAAAAATTGGCCGGTGACACACATGCAAAAAAAAAAAAAAAAAATGAAAGAGAAGCTCAGCTGTCAAATATTGCGACCTCGAAGCTAAGCCGTTCCCCTCCAAAAACTCGGGGCGCTCCGCGGCATTCCCGAGTCCCGCTACGCTTCATCACCTGGACTCCGCTGGGCGTCGATGGCGCCTGTGAAAGGTTTAAGGCTTCACAGCTGGGCGGTAATAAGCTGCAGAAGACAAAAAAAAAAAAAACGAACTAATTTGACCTTCACGAGGAGCGTCGTCTCCGCGGGGTTTCGCTTTCTGTCACAGGAGGAACGCTGATTGCTTTAAAGAAAACACTGAACGGAGGCTATCAGCATGCTGCGTGTGCGTGTGCGTGTGCGTGTGTGTGTGTGTGTGGGAAGAATTGAGTGATATGTGTGTATCAGCTTTACTAATAATGAGTCACAGATACAACTACAGTGTGCTTTATGTATAAGCACTTTTGTTAAATTTCAATGATATTTGGTGTCACCTACATACGGAGTATAGTAAGCCAAATTCTTACAGTACATAAACATTACTGCAGGAGTCTACCCTGAAATACACATAACCTTCAAAGGACAAGTAACTACCAACGACAACTTGAAAATCTCAAACATGTTTCAGATGAAAAACATGTTCCTCATCCTCTAGTGGGCGAACAAAATATATCCCGCGTTTACTAGTCAAATCTAACAAATCATAACAGCAAACACACAGAAATGCAAGGAAAGGCATTTCAGTTAAGTACATTATTGGGAACAGGCTCCCAGTGTATCACATCAGACGCCTTCACACAAGTTTAAGGGCTACCACCTCCAATTACTTGACAAAGAGGCTATGCTGAAGTCTGACAGAAGTCTGCAAAACTGACTTTAAGGCAATTTATTTTGGGGTACTAAGCCAATGGGAGTATGTCATAACTCCCATGGAATCACTGATTGGATGTATGAAATACGAATTAATCTGCCTGATAAAGGTAATCTCTGTGGTCTTCACTTGGTAGAGAAAAAAAATATTTTTGATAAGAGTAATACGAGCTGTACATGAGTGATGTGCTGGTTAGTGGAGAGAACTGTACCACATGTATAAGCCAAGTAGAACATATATTCGAATGATTTATTATAACAGTTCTGCTGCACTCTTGAGCAAGGTGCTGAAAAAAAGTAGCCGAAGCACCTTGCTCAAGAGTAGGACAGCACTGCCAAAATAAACGACTGAAATATATGAATATAAAATGCAGCCTTTAAAATGCACGTTATAGGTGATAAAGGCATCTGATAATAAAGTAAATAATCACGAAAAATGTGAAGGAGTGAGCACAGAGCAAAGGTATACTTTTAAATAAAATAGCCGGGTAATAACTTGCGGTCTTGTGTGCCAAAATGTAGAGCCGCAGCAGGAAACCCGCGCGCTATATTTTCCCTTCTGATCCGCAGCAGAGTGCGGAGACAGAGGCAAGATCGATAAGCCAATCAGAAATCACCGCCGCAGCAGCCGTAAGAGTAAAGCGGAACCCTAAATATCCTCGAGATAGCGTACAAACCTGCCTTTACGCTGGCTGGTGCAGCCACAGACAGCATCCGCATGATTCGCTAAGTGCTACCCGTACATAAAACTGACGGATGGACGCAATTATGACTTGTACTTATTTTCCTGGCCGATGGCCTCCTATTGAGCGAAATTGGCATTCCTCTAGATTAAATCAAATTAGCGCTTCATAAGAACATGCAACCTAAAGCCTTCGCAATCCATCTCTTTTTCAGACTTGATCCTCCCCTCCCCTCCCCTCCGTTAGCCGAATGTGACAAAACAATATCTGCGTTCTAACCCAAGTGAGAAAATCGGTTACGGTTCAAACAGAATCCGCGTAGTCACGCTCTATCTTCCAGGATCATGCCGAAAGGGATGTGAAATTTCATCTAGCCCCAGTTAAATTACTGCCATTTCAAAGCAGAACAATACCTGTAAGGGGGTTTTCTGTATGAACTGAAAGCCCATTCTTCTTCCTACTTCCAATCACTCTAGTGCGCTAATCAAAGTACGGAGCGCAGAACCTTTGCTGTATTCATTATACCTTTTTCATTAAAATGACGCACAAACTGCACACTCTTCGGGGATACACATCCTCGCAAATTACCTGTAGGTGACATATGACATTACAGTGCGACCCTAAAATGAGTTACTTTAGGTGCAAATTATTTCAGGAGATTCCATTCAATGTTACATCAGCCCTATGTCCGGCAAGCAGGAAAATTAGTGCTCACTACATTCATTTTGCGATGGACCAGAATGTTTAAAAAAAAAAAAAAAAAAAAAAAAAAAAACCTTAACAGGATAACTGAACATTTTTCTCTACCAGAATGCCCAAAAAAAGTACTTTCTGGATTTAATGACAATCCCAGCCCGGGCCTCGCTCTGTGGAGTTTGCATGTTCTCCCCGTGCCCGTGTGGGTTTCCTCTGGGTACTCCGGTTTCCTCCCCCAGTCAAAAGACATGCAGGTTAGGCTAATCAGAAAGCCAAAACTGCCCGCAGGCAGTGACTGTGTGAGAGTGGTGTGCGTGCCCTGCAATAGACAAGCGACCAGTCCAGAGTGTATTCCTGCATCTCATGCAATGCATGCTGGGAAAGGCTCCAGCCCCCCTGTACAACCCTGACCAGGAAAGACCCGGTTAGATGACGGATGGATGGGTGGATGGATGGATGGATGGATGGATGGATGGATGGGCTTAATGACCGGAAAGGAATGAGTGTCAAGAAGGAACTTCTGAAAATCAACTGATACCACATCCCTCTTACAAGAAAGGGAGAGGGGACCATTTCCCTGCCATCGTCTGTGAAATCCGCCTAAAAAGCCTGCAACCGCTATGATCTCTGCTGAATAGGAATATGCATAAATAGTACCGCTTTCAAATGAAACATGTTTCGGATATCTGACATTTGAACCTACAGGACCGTAGATCTCTAGAAACAGAGTCGGACACCACCGGTTTAGACCGATGATATATCCAATATGTATATGCAGGCGTAAGTGTATGCCTGTACGGCTTGCCTTTGGCCCCTTGAAGGTCTCTCTGGATTGAAACAAAACTGTTCTGGGAATTTCTGGCATAAATAAAGTGCGGACAGTCTACTTTCTCGTGTTGTAATGCGCTCTGCTCAGCAAAAGTTTTCTCCCTGTCCCTGCACACGTAACATATGCAAAACAACATGGCGTCCATCCATCCTGATATGCACAATCAGATCTGCAAAAGTAGGCTGGCCATAAGTCCTCTTTTTCCTGGACGTTTCTTGGGACCGAAAATATCTGTCAAGACTCCAGGCGGGATTTCTAAGTCCTTAAAAAGAGCCGGTTAGGTTGCGCTCATTCCGTAGACCGCAAATAAACAAAAAATATCCTATCATTATGTGCGTAATTCCCGCCCCTTTCCTCTTAAAAAAAAAAAAAAATCCAATACACGGTAATCTTAAATTTGACTATATTTAAATAAGCGCATTCTACGCTCTACGGGAAGCACGTAAGCGACCCGAGGGAGCCCATCCCGGCTTTCGCGGTCATTCCGGTTCCGGAACCGTTCGCCAGTGACCAAAGCCCCTCGCGCCTAAAAGCGGGAAATAATAAAAGCGAATCACAACAATGCACAGTAAATGCATCTAATAGCAGCCTTTTATGAACCACCAGCTGTTCCAAACCATGCCACGAAAATTGTTCATAATGACCGGCTCCAATCAATAGCAGTAATTACTGCCACTAACAGAGGTATAAATTATGTGCCAGTTTTATAATCAGAATGACCATTACAGTTATGCTTTTACCTAAATCAGGGGCGCACAACTCCTGGTCCTGGAGGGCCCGGTCTGAGTGCCGGTTTTTGTTCCAAGTAATTACCTTAGTTTCGGTGGTCTGACAGATCTATAAACTACTCTGGTTCACTCCTGTAGCTGAGCACAGTAAAATCTTTAGGATACACTTACAGTCTTCGGCTGTAGCTGGTGCTTACGCAAATATCAGGACAAAATATGATTAAGCTGATTAAATAATTAAAGAGCAGACGCTGGCACGAAATCCTGAAACGGTAAATCCATTTACTATCAGCACTGTCAACATTTCGCTCATTAGAGGATAATCTAATCCAATTTAGGAAAATGGCGAGCATTGTTAGGCTGAATTGCCTGTTCTAGTCATTATGCTACGCTACGTTATGTTACACTACGTTACGCTACGAACCCACTCTTCAAAGGGTTAAGGCTGCTGTTTAAGGGAGCGAACACTCTTCACGTGTATAATCAACAACAGAAAACGTGCGCACCCACTGCAAATACCACGGTAGTTTCATTAGAAATTTTCTGAAGCGTCGTCATGGCCTTAAATTGGATTCTGCCTCATCTGTGTTTTGAGTGAAGGGAAAGAACACAGAGGAAAGGGACTGACAAAGCTACGCTGCAAGAAAACAAAACAACGCTGGCAGAGGGAGTTCCCTGCGATTCAAAGGCATTACCACCACAACGAGGATATTCCAAGCTGCGCGCTGAAAATTTCCCCCATGGCAAGCCAAGACTGAACCTTTACAGTTTCTTCCTAAGAGAGCCATTTTTAATCTCCTCCCGTCTCAGCGCTTATATGGCTCACAAAAATATTTTATTAATTAATTCTTTTCAAATTTATGTGGACACTATGCTTGATAACTTACTTTAGGTGAAAGTTATCTGCCACAAAATAAGGTACATTTTATATGACTGCTGAGGTCTACATAGAATATAAAAACCCTTTAAGGTGTGAGATCACAAAAATGTGATTAGAATGTTCTTAACTGAACAGTCTAATGCTGATGTAACAATCACTACTGGCAACAGAAAATAATGAAGTTCTAGAACACTGACGTTCGGGAAAAGAAAAGAAAAAACCTACTCTTCAAAGAGTTAAAATTGAGAGTGATGCATTATGGGACAGAGAAACACAGCATGGGCTCAGGCCACCTACTGGACTACTGTCACAATAATGGGTCAGGCTCCAAACGAGGGGGAAAAAAAACCCACAAAGGCGATTGAACTTCCTACTGCGTCAAACTGCTCGAGAAGGCACACAGATGCACCACAGAGCGCGGAAAGAGGTCAAAATATCCGCCCGAATCAAAGGGGCTGCAGCAAGCAGAGTAACGACCCTGTGATGAGTCCAATACAGGCAGCAAACCGCTCAATAAACCCGCTACGCATTCCCTTTAGAAGGAGCCTTTACCGCAACATAACAGTGCGTCCTCATTTCTCAGCACTGGCAGCGTTGCGCCAGCACCTACTGCTACGGTAGCACAACAATACCTATGAACGCATTGAAAATCCTCATCCCCGCCATGTTGCCTGGTATGACTGGCACGTTCGAACCTCTGCTCAAGCGGCCATTTTGTGGTGGCAGTACGTGCACACCGGTCCACACCCGAACGTGCTGTGCAGCCGGGACATTGTGCACGTGCCCCGTTAACCTGGAGAGACGAACCGGCCCACCGGGGAGGGGGGTAACCCTTCCGACTCGCCGATTATGAGTCGCCCCCGCGGGACCTCCGGGGCACAGCCGACGGAGGCGTGATCAGGGTTCGACTCCGGCCCCGGCACGAGGGGACCAGCAATTCGCCTCCTTTTCCCACTTTCGCCTCCACGAAATACCCACGCTGCGCCAACCCCAGGAGTTCCTAAAGCCCCATGGGGTCATCAGCAGAACGGACAAAGCTAAGAATCATTTTGATCATATTTCTGTATTTCATTAAATCACATATTTATTAAACTTAGAACTCTAACTATATTGTAAGTCTCTCAGATGTAGATTTTCTAATAAATCCAGTGTCTTAAAAGATTCTCACCCTATCGTTTATGTAGACACTACATGACGCCCCGTTTGAGATACGCTTTCATGCGCCAGTGTGTTAAACAGCTACTGCACTGCAAGCCCGCGGTTGGTGTCGGATATAATGTGTCAAACATTAGCAATCTGAGCTGAGTGGAAGAGGGTCATCGCCCAGAGAGAGAGATGATTTTAGAGGGCATGGAGAATACAGGCTCCATGTCAGACGGAAAAAAAATTGGGAACTGCTGTGCTAACCGGCCCAATTTGCCAGGGAATTCAAAGAGCTAGATACCTCTCACTCAATTCCACTCACTCTCGTAAAGCACCATCCACAGTGGCAACAAAAACCGATGCGCTACCTGGAGTTTTGGCTAATTTAACCACAGCGGATTTTGAATTTTTACTGCGCAACATTAACTTTTTTTTCGGCATCACACAATGTGTGGGCCACACGAAACTAGATCTGAAGCTAGACCTTTAATTAAAAGGTCACAGACATAGCCAATGTCTATACTTTTCAGTTTGAGCCATCTATCAAGATCAAGGGGGGGGGGGGGGGGGGGGGGGGGGGACTATTTATTTAAAGGCAAGTCAGTGGTAACAATACAGTCAAAATACAAAGTCGATCAGTTTGTTTCCTCACACAAAAAAGTACTCACAATAGGTGTTTTTTCTCCATCTAATGTCTCCCCATGTGCCAATTTGTTCAATTATTGTGCTATTTGGACAAGACGGTAATATTTTGAGGACGGATCAGGGACAGTTTGCGTCACTGCCGAGTCACTGCATCTCACACGCTTAGTGGACGACCGGACCTCATGCCCATATAAGGGCCCCCCCTTTTCCCTACTGTGCAGTCTCTGGCTCCGGTTTGTTCAACATGGCGGCACCCACAGACCGCATATTCAAAACTCTTTTCACCAAGCCCAAGGAGAGTCAAGGGGTGACGTCGCAGAGACTTTTGTCCATAGTGTTCTCTATAGCCTATGGGTTAAAAGGCAGCTGCGCGGGCCTATTTGACAGCATGCCAGAAGGTGCCTGGAAGCAGCAGTGGGACACGCTAGCAGAGCGAAGGGTCCAGGTTTTCCAGGGGGGGGAAGTGGAGAACAGAAGAGCCCACTCACTCACCCAGGTTCCACTTGAGCCCGGTGGTGCTGGTGAGGCAGGGACACCCCGCGGGGACGAGGCTGCACCAGGGCCCCTCCAGGCCGGTGTCCACGTTCAGCGTGTGCCGCCTCCCCTGGGGGGGGGGGAACACAACAGGCGGGTCAGCGCACCGCGTGTAAGGAGAGCGCCCCGCACACGGACGTCGCCACGGCAGCAGGACCCCCCCCCCCCCCCCCCCGCCCCCACCCCGCTGAGGGAACACAACAGGCAGGTCAATGCACGAGTGCACCCATACATCACCACAGCAGCAGCACGACCACCCCCCCCCCACCCCCCACGCCCCCCATCCACCCCAGACACCAATAATAGCTTGCTGTATATGACTGAAATTTCATGGGACTCATCTAAAGCTATGGATATTTTTTTTTTTTTTTTTTTTTTAAAGGAACATTCCGTGGCATTGTTCTTTCTGTTCTGAGAAAACACGACTCGGGAACAGAGTTTGGATTAACATAACAGGCGTTCATAAATCTGTTCTGTGAGGCCAAATAGCCCCGATGTGCGGTATTATCAAAGCAAACCAGTTCTCCAGCAGTTCATTTTCTGGCGACTACTTTCAGAGAGATTACCTTTGTGAAGAAAATTACTTATTGTTTGGCGACTTAAAAAGAAGGAAAGCCACAGATGGCAGTTTGAAAAATATTCAGTAAAAAACTGGGCTCTCTTGAAACGTTAATGCACCTTTTGTAGAAGGCCAACTCCAGGTTTGTTTTCTGTAAATATACTCACCTTGTTCAAAGGGCATCTTTTTTTGCAAAGTTAACCAAAGCTTTGAAACTATCCAACTCTACAGGCATGCAGTGACTGTTTTTGTTGAGCTTTTGGATACTTTCAGGCTCTAGGCAAATGGCGTTTTTATAAAATACGGTTCACTATTAAACAAATTTAAGTGGCATCATGGGATATGGGATTGAAAAAGTAGGTTGTTAGCTTCATGAATTTATAATAACAGTCACATTAAAATGCAGAAATAGCCCCAAGATTCACAAAAATACATTGATTTTTTTGTAATTTTGTACTACAGACCACAGTTTACTTATGGTAAAAATCCACGATTTATGATTGTGATTTGCGATTTTTGAAAGATATTAAGACTTTGAAGAACAGGGGAAAAAAATAACCTTAATTCTTTTGCGTGTCAGTCGATAAAATCTCAGGCCTGGGAAAAACAAACAAACAAAACAAGTTTGATCACATTTCTCCTCAGCTGTCTCAAAACGAAAGGGGGTGGAGTTTTCAGGGCAGCCGAGGGGACTGAGAGTCGATGCGCTCACCGCTCGGAGCAGAAAGACCAGCGAAGAACCCTGGATCACCACGACCGGCAACTCGGTCATCTTCTGGGCATGGAAGAGTGTCTCCACGGAGGCCATTATCTGGTCAAACCGGCCCCCCAGCCCCCCCAGGGTCACTATGGTGTCCACCTAAAGAGGAATAAGTCAAACAAAAATATCTGCACACATGTTAAGGGCAAATGAATGGCAAATGCACCGTGTGCTAACCACAGAGCAATATGTTCAAAAAAATTATCTTAAATAAAGAATAAAAACTGTGTTTATCTCTGAAAAATTATGCAAGGCGTCCAAAAACTGGAAGTCAGCTTGATCTGGCCATACTAATGCGGATTTATGATTTTAAATGTTTAATTCTAAATGTCACAACTAGTTTTTAATCTTGTTTACCCAATCGATATTGTTAAAAACCTGTCTTATAGCCTATTTACGAGCCTTGTCACTGTGATGATGTCATCATAACTATGTACACGCCAGGTCTCCTTGGAAAGAGAGCTGTCAAAATGAATGCGGTTTATTTATGGAAAAATAAATAAATAAATAAGCCCTCCGTCAGGAGCATAACATATCCATTTTTATTTTATATATAAACTTTTGTGTTGTGTCCTTACTCTAATAAGCAGTCTCTACTGGGTAAAAAACAGCACTTAGCGCTAAATGTACGGGTAGTTTCTTCCAAAAATGATGATTATAAATCGTTCATGTTAAGTCATTAGCTGGCGCGGCGAAGCATCCCGGAGGTGGGCGAGCCCGAGGACGGAGCCAGCGCCGTTATGCAAAGTGCCGTCTCGCTCCCGGCCCATCGGGCCCGAAAAAACGAGTCGATTCGCACAAACAAACCGGGCCCGACCGCGAGGCTTCCGATAAACGCACGCCGGGTAAACCGCGCGCCATCGTAACCCGTTTTACATTACATTACATTACAGGCATTTGGCAGACGCTCTTATCCAGAGCGACGTACAACAAAGTGTATAACCATAACCAGGAACAAGTATGACGAAACCCCTAGAGAGAAGTACCGGTCCAAGTACAGGGAACAACCGCGTAGTTCAACTTGGACCCTGATGGTTAACTGATTAACACTAACAACGAGAACGGCAACAACGCAATCTATGGAAAAATAAAAATAAATAAAAATAAATAAAAATACAAGTAGTCTTCTCTCTGCGGCCGACGTTCCGACCCGAATCGGCTCTCCTCTCGCTCAGCCGCGTAGCGTGGCACAGTGGGTAAGGAACTGGGCTTGTTACCGAAAGGTCGCAGGTTCGATTCCCGGGTAAGGACACTGCCGTTGTACCCTTGAGCAAGGTACTTAACCTGCAGTGCTTCAGTATATATCCAGCTGTATAAATGGATACAATGTAAAATGCTATGTAAAAAAGTTGTGTAAGTCGCTCTGGATAAGAGCGTCTGCTAAATGCCTGTAATGTAATGTAATGTAATGTAGCATAGCGACGCCGCGATTCTACCGACGACGACGTCTCTCTCTCTCTCTCTCTCTGAGCGACCGCGCTAGGCCTTCTTTATGACCCGCGGACTGCATCGGCCGCCCGAGACGCCTCCTTAGACCTCGGGGGCCCCCCCACAGGCCCCCCGTCTCCGGGCCGAGAACGCCGCCCTTAATCAGCAGAAAGAAATACCTCTGGGCCGCAGAGACGTCCAGAAAACCCACGACTGCCCTCAAGAGCACCGGCCCCCAGACGGACCCCTGCAAACCCCATACCCTTCTCTTTAATGACCCTTTTTTTTCCTTTAATGGGGTATATATCCTAATACCTTCGTGGCTTTCCGCATTAAAATTATTTTCATTAAAAAGAGATTTGCGCAAAAGGGGAGCGGAGAGGAGATCATTCTTCATCTTTTTTTAATTCCAATTAATATTTTTTCGTGTCAAACGCACAGAGATTACAATGGCAACGCCACGACCGTGAGATGTAATTATGCGGAAAACAGGCACCTGTAGACGGGCGGCGATCCCGATTTTAAATATGCACTCTGGTTAATAAGGAAAGATAAATATCAAAAACAGGCCGGAACAACGGGTAATTCCTCGATGTTCTTTTTCATTTCTCCCCTGCTCCAAGCTTATAAAACCTCCGCAGAGCAACCTCGGGAAAATTAAAAACAAACACAATTACCTAAATCACCAAACCGAAAATGTCAACTGTGAAATGAGTCACATCTATTTCGGTTGTCTCCCACCCTTCCATTCGGCACTGGGAGTCCATTTATGATCTATAATTCCAGGATATTGAGCTAACCGCAGGTGCGACAGGCCGTTAGCAACTGACAGCGAAGTTAAACAGAGGCCCGCACGTTACTGTGAATAACTCAGCACAAGACGGAGTCAAGCCTGGGCCACTTTGACTCCGACAAACTGCCATCTTTTTTTGGGTTACTGGCCCACTTCTGTGTATTTTACCCTACGAAACCGTTCGAAACTGATTAGGCCCGGGCCTACCAGTCGCCATAAAATGGGGAAGCGCGGAACGGGGCCGGACCGTAAAGGGGGGGGGGGGGGTCGGTCGTGGAAACGCACCCGCAGGCCTCGCTTCTTAATCTCCTCCACCATGATCTCCAGGCACTTGGTGAAGTCGGTCAGGTCCTGGTCGGGCGTCTCTATCAGCTCGCATTTCTGCTCCAGCGGAAGCGTCATCAGCCACGGCACGGGGAGGAGGAGGAGGGGGAGAGGCGTTACCGGAAATCAGACAAAAGAAAGGATTCGCCGAAAGATCCAACCGACAGGACACAGCCCAAGAGAAACGTTTATATAAATGATAAACATTTTTTTTTTTTAAATGCACATAAATTATAAACATTTATTTTAAAAATTGCATTTGGGGGAAAAAAATGCACTTCATTTGCTGTCGCTGCTGAAAATGACTAAATACTAAACATTATTCAGTAGAAGTGCCCTGGTCAGCTTTTTACTTCCGAATACAGGTATCCGTGTAATCAAGTACAAATGATTTATTTATTTATTTTTTGTACCATTTATGGCAGTTTCTGACAAGCACTTTTTTGTTTTTCCTGTTTCACATATTTCGCATTTTCAAATCGGGTACCATCGAACAACACCACCAAAACAATTACTGGGAAACGGTTCTGGAATACCTTCTCCGTGTAAAACTCTTTGACTTCGGGGGCAATGGAATCAAAATCCCCGCTGATGTAGTCTGGCAGAAAACTGAACAGAACGAAATGGGAAAGAGGAATGAGTCCGCTGGAACCCCCCCTGTGCCCCCCCCCCCCCCGTCCCCTTCCACCCCCCCGTCCCCCTCCCCCCCCCTCTCTGTTGGCTGGTAACTAGGCCCCGAAATGTGAGTGGAGCTGCTCGAATCTGCAGTGATAGGTCTTTAAAAGGAAGAGACTTAGCCGCTATCTTCGCACCACAGAAGAAGAAGGAAAAAAAAAAAAAGAAAGAAAAAAAAAAAGAACAGCACCAGTGAACACAGACACAGGAAGTGCTGGGCCTGGCCCCTAAAACATTCACAATGCCCTTAAATACTGCAGACGGGGCCAGCTTTTGACAGATGAAGCGAATCCTTTTGCGAGATTACATTCAGCGTTTGTCGGAGGTTGAACATTACACACAATGCTCGAAACGGATTTAAAAAAAAAAAATTAAAAAAAAACGGTTGCCACTGTCGTGCTCTCCCATCCGGAACAATGTCGAGTCCGCGGGCGCGGCGAACACATACAAATGGCGTACCTCCCGAGCCGACGAGAGCCCTGCCGTGGTCCGGGGGCGATAACGACGTGGCTTCCTCCACAATGCTTCAAGGCCAGGCAGCTTTTAGCATACCTGCGCTAGCCACCTGAAATGGCCTTTCCTCTTGTGACAATAATTAGCTTTTTTTTTTGCCTCGGTTTTTTTCCTACTGCCCGCTTGCCTTTTTGATATCGTCCATTTACTGTTTTCGCACGCCACTGCACCCTTTTCATCCGAGCGTGCGCTTAGTACTCCTGCTTTTAAACCACGTCGGTTTTTGAAATCAGCTGCGTAAAAAACAATCGCCGGGGTCACTGCAAGCTCTCCATTGTTTGGGGTGAAACTAAACAGGAAAAAAACTATTTGAATACGATTTCTAGCTCTGCGCTCCTTATACAGAAGGTCACCTGTGTGGAATGCAGTCCCTTCATTAACAATGATTTACAGCTGATCAGGGGGCCTTTCCTAACCTCTGCAAAGCCAACTAGGCAGAAGAACAAGCTACAGTATTAGGACAAATACAAGTTACCAAAAAGTGCTGGGATGGGGGAACATGTAACGAGTGTCATGAAAATGGGTAAGTGAGGGAGAAGTTCGAAGAGGAACCTCAATCGACTCAGGTCCCGTACGAACGCAGCAGTGCACAGTTGGTGAACGGGGCTAATCTGCGTCTCTAACGGGTCTCGGAGGCCGTGAACCTCTCAGAACGCGCCGAGCGCTCCTGCCCCAACTCATGGTGCATTAAAACCTTATCGGCGCAGGCGTGTACCCCTGCCGCCACGTTGCGGCGAGCGGGGGTCCCAAACTAAAACTCGTCTTCCCGGCGATTACAAAACCGACGCGTCGCCCTGGCGACTGGCGACTGGCGGAAACGGAAGGCACGACTCGAACATTCTATCGCTTCGGAATGCTAATTTTTAGGCGAGATGCGCGCAGCTCGTTGGGTACGAGCGGCTAAAGCCCCCCGCGTCCCCCTACAGGCCGGGCGCATTCACTGCAGTTCAGGCCCGCGAGAGGAGAGTCCCAAAAGAGACGGCAAGTGCAGCAATTCTGACTGGGACTGACAACTTGTCAATTACCCTGCTGAACATTAGACTACGTAAATTATGTAAACAAAACTATTAAGCTACACTAAATCAACAATAGCAAAGAACCACAGTCTCTGATACCAAACTTTATGTCCCCCAAAAATATTTCTCAGTAAATTGTTCTTATATTCTTCAGCTCTGTGTGATAAATATTCAGCTGGACGGAATGGGCTCACACACGCCCATTCAACAGTCTGAATTGAGCTAATGAGGAAAGGCAAAATAAATCCAAGCAACGACCCAACTGGCATTAAAAACAGAAAGAAACGACAAATCCAATACCCCTGGTGCTTACTTTGCATTTTAAAGGGTAGAGGTGCAAGCCCAAAATACAAAGTACCAAATTGTCACTTCATCATTTAATTCCTGAATTAATACAGCAAGTAAGAGAGCCGATTAGCCAGAAACATAAGAAACGTATTCGATGGTGAAACTACACTGTACATCACAGCTGGAGAATAAACACACAACTCCCCAGCCGTCTGAACTGCCAAGTGAAACACGCGCGTGCGTAAGTCACGTCTCACAATTCCTCACGTAATGCTTCAAAGATAAACGTTGTTGAGTTACACTCAAGCATTACATTCATAAAATGTATCAGTCTCTCAGGCAGTTTGGCCAGCTCTCAACGCGAGCGCAACAATGAGCCTGTGACGAAGAGAGAACCTTCCGGGCTTTTTATTAATCCGGTTTAATAAGCTGAGGAACCGGCGGGCAGCGGATTTCACCGCTGAGCACTGGACGCCCGCCTGGGGGAATCATGACTAACTACCAAATGACCCTGAGGAAGGGGCAGCGGGGAAAAAGGGAGGAAAAAAGAAAAGAAAATAAAACGGCCCTCCCCATTAACAGGCATGCATCTTGAGACATACGCTGAAGGGGCTCTTGGACCCTGTGGGATTTTGGTGCGATAGGCACTGCACTTTGGCCTCCGGTAAATGTGCACCGAGTGTTGCCCAGGTAGACACTCATTAACCTGCACACAAGCGAACATTCCACAGAGGCGCACGACCACCTCTTCGTCTCCATGGTGCGTGTCGTGTCCCCCCCCCCCCACCGCCGCCCCCCAGGACCACTCCGATACGGTTCGGACAATGAGGCCAGAACCATTTTGTTTTTCCATCACTTAGGAAAAAAAAAAAAAGGGTTTGGTATTTGCACTGTTATTTTTTTTTGGGGGGACTGCCCGTATTATCTCCATTCTGCAGACCACAGGGAAAAAGCTACGGACTCAAACAAAACCGCTTGGAAAATTGGCCATGGGTCCGAATATTAATTCCAAAAACATTATTATCGGAAGAGAGCGACGTTGAAACAACCCCCCCGCCTAATCCTCCAGAAATGAGTACAGCTCTGGAGTGGAACTGCAGTAACATAATAAAACACAACAGATAAATAAATGCAACAAATTGGGGATGGGGGGGGGGGGGGGGGGGGGGGGGGGGGGGGGGGAATAAAAATGCACACTTACTGAATTTCAGCACACAGGAGTAATGACTGTGTATCTTTACTGAACAATTACTTATTTTTATTTTTAAAGAAAATGGTGCACTTGGTGAAACTCCTCAAAAATTCTACAGTCTATTTTACACGCAGATAAATAAAGAGGCACCCATACCAAGGCTAACCACAAGTTGCAGAGGGGAAACTGTTCCTTTGTTTGTTTGTTTTTCCCCACAAAGGCTTTATCTTTATTCTTGGTTATTTTCAATTATCTAAAGGGTGCCAATGATGAGTACTGCACATTCTCCTCTCGTTAGATACTCAATAACTATTCTTTTAGTTTAAAAAAAAGTGCATCACCGACACTTTGGATGATTAACAAGCAGAGTGGTTGGAATGCACAAGCCTGCTGTCGTTCGGCTGAGGCCTAAATGCCGGCCGTCATTCTGTACACTGATCGTTAAGCCCGTGACAAATGAAGCCTGTTCCAAAACCGGTAGCATTTTCAGTTAGCGAGCGCCACATGAAGACTGACGAAGTCACTTGTCATATCAGTAAGTGAAAAGTGAGTCAAATGAGTAAGTCAAAAGTTTCCTCGTTAAAAGTTATTGGTGAAGCTAAAATTGATCATATGCTACATATTAAAAAATTTAGAATGAATACAGGTTGATGATTTCTTGTTGTCTTGGACCGTTAATTCTATGAATGTTTAAAAATCATTTAACCGCTGAAAATGGAGCTAAAATAAGACAGCGTCTTGTTTCATTGAATGCTATTGCGCAACCTGCTCAGACACATAATTATGCCCTTTTGATGGCAAAGTGTTTAAATGTTAATGTGCAAGTCTTCAATTTGTTTAATTTAAAACTGATTAAATATTCAGCATAGCTCCACAACTTCTGCCAAAATGACATTCGTGACACATATGTGATTATCCATGCCAAGTAGAAAGAATAATGCGCAGTTTATATGAGAATGCTCATTGAATATGCACATCCAGTTGGAACTTGAAATTAATTAAATTTTTTCTCAACATAAAATACTGAACATTTAAAAAATGAAAACCAAGGAAAGCACAAGAACCAATCACACATCAAGTTAAGGGTCCTAAAAAAGTTATGTACACATGAATGAATGTGTCCAATCAAACACCTCCCATTCCTCTAGTACTATTATACTTATTATTCTAACAATCTCATCCCTTAAATCTGGAGTCTGAACCACGATGTGATGCCCACACATACAGAAGTAACAGGGCACCCAAAGGACATACTACGCACACTCCTCAGATCTTAGATGCCTAAGATGCAAATCACTTAAGACTGACATCCACTGCGGCTGTTTTTTAAATTGCTCCAGACTCACGGTTTAAGGTATTAGAAATGGCGGTTGAGATCGTTGAGGCTCGTGCATTCTCACCTGTCTCGTTTTCCCGCGGTGAGGCGGTACAGGTGGTTGGCCCCTCCGTCCGCACAAGCCCGCAGCGTAGCTGAGCGGAAAACGAGACGGTAACGGACAGCGTTAGAAACCGCCCACAGCTTTCTGCACTTCCGTACGTCATACGCTTCATTACATTGCCGCTGTTAATTAATTAGCTTAGCATACGGCTTTATCCAGAGACTTTCAGCGAGCAAGAAACATTTTATCAGTTTATACACAGGGACATCCATCAATAACGGTCTGATAAAAACACATTTTGTTTAACACACTACTATTCAGACGGAAATCATCACATGGTGTCACAAAGTTAGCTACAGAGAAAGCACGTCGTAACATGAAAATAATTAAAGGAAGTACAATTATACTTTTCCAACAGTGAAGAAATCAGTTAGATTGGCAAGAGCAATGAGACAGTGTCCAAACTACGGCAGCCTGTGGACAAAGATGTCCTCATAGAATGCCTAGAAGTAACAAACAGCAATTCAGGTTAGCTCCAAGTAGGCTATGTCATTTACGCGCGTAATACAAGCGCTTCAACAGCTATCTGAGCCTGCAGCCCGCTGGTATTGAGCCCGGCTCGGCACCATCAGAGCCCGATGATGAAAAGAGAGAACACACGGAAACACGCAGCTCAGAACTCAGAGACCAAATTATGTGACCGGCGGCCAGAGACCGTTTCAGCGAAACCCCGCTGATAAAGCAAATGGCCCATTGCGTAATTGTACAGGACATTTCACATCTTAGTGTGAGATGTTCGCGGATGAAAGAGGTAATAGAGGTGGTAATTGATTAAATATTTCACAGCTATGGCCACCGGCTGACTTACTCAAGAGTAAATGTCCTAATTGCTTAATGGAAAACACAGTGCACTTTCATTCCAGGAATAAATCGACACAATTCACAAATGCACAAGTGCCTTTTCCTGTCCTCTTCCAATTTCTGTACACTTTTGCAAAAGAAATATTACACATGCAAAACTCGATCACAGATGTCATGGTTACATACAGTACATTTAATTCAAAATACATGAAACTCCAGATCCCCCCCCCCCCCCCCCCCCCAGATACATGCACACACGCACACACACATACACACACACAAATACAATGCTAAGTGTTCTGCATTCATGTTCACTGAAAGCTATAACCACTTGTCTCCATCCTTGGCAAAAGCATGGACGTGAAAAGCAATAAACACTGCAGCTACAATCGATACAAGGTGCTTAAAAAGAAACATTGCTCTGGGCATGGACAATGGGCATCTTATAGGTTTTCATCTGAATTTAAAACACAATCGCATAAATTTGTACTTCTGATTAATCTTATTCTTTCCTATCATTTCAAAAGATTAAAGAATGTCTCACATTTGTCAAGCATCACATGAAAAAGTTTGACGACTAAAAAAAGTTGTCAGAGAAATTTAAGGCGTAGATGTTTCGACCGGAAACCCCATAATTTCAGGTTGAAGTATTGTCCATCTACACATAAAATTTACACCATTTGGAATTTAAGTGTGTGGGACTTTATTATTGCTTAAACTGTAAAGTTTAGCTGTCTCCTCAGGCGCTGAAAAAGCCTTCTTTGACATATGCAACTGATGATTAACACATCGTAAAAAATGTCACAGGGGAATTGAATTTCCAAATAAAACTATAAAGTAAACCAGCTGCTACCTATTGTAGCTGGCTGTATACTGTGGGGTGGGGGGGGGGGGGGTTCAGAAACCTTTTATTCTCTGTTATTACTCTGCCGTAATGAACAATATATCACAGATAACCTATGGTTTCTTTTTTAATGTAAGCAGAAATGAATCAAGTGTTCAGCAACACCAGACTGAACTTTAATTTGAGTGTCTCCGTGACGACAGAAGCCGCTGCAATAAAGGAGACGGCAATAATCAGGTTACAGTTTTGCTAAGATAAATACATATTTATTTATTTATGTGGGACGCATTCCAACTAGAAAACAGGTGCAGAACTTCAAATACAGTTTAAACACCTCACTGGAGGTATCAGCAGCAGTGCGTTTCCATTTTCTCAACTCACGCCATGGAGTGTTTTTGTGGTTTTCTTTTCCTTTTTTTTTTTCTTTTTAAAGAAACCACTGTTTTGAGTTGTTTTGAAATGTGTTTTTTTCTTTTTTTCTTTGCTTTCATCTTAAAAAAAATCCGCGAGCAATTAGAGATCCATGGAACTGCGAGGTGAGCTATCCGTGTAATTAACTGCATTAATCAAACAATTAAATGCTTGGGAACAATGGTACCCAGCAGAGCCAGGAGAGTGGGAGACCTCTAAAATGGCCGCTCATGACTCTGCTGTGCACACGACAGCTCTCTGGTCCCCCAGCTAATGCCCAGTTAACTCATACCCACCATATTACATCATCCCTTCTGCCCACAGATCAGAAAAGGGCGGGAAAAATCTTTAAGACACTGACCATTTGAGCCATTTAAAAAAAAAAAATTACTATCCACATATTTGCTGTTTCTCTGTCTTAAGCTGAGTGCTTCATGCTTGTATTGATAAATATTCTCATGAATATTTATAAATACACACGTGGCATCACTTATAAGTCACACACCATGTGTAAAACAGCATTTTTAAGACATAATCTGTGTGTCCCATACAGTTTATAGATTTTCCCCCAATAACACCAAAAATAAGTAGGACAAGTCGCTCCTCATCCTCTCTCATTTCTAAAAGATTGATTGGCACAGACCGTCATGGCAGTTTGATTTTAAATCATTTCCCGCTTGAAGGAAATGTTTCACACGTGCAGAACTGTATTTACATTCATAGACTTTATTCCACCTCATTCAGTTTTAATGCAAGGGCTGGCTGATTGATTGACTGAGCTTATTTGATTAATTAAAACACAATGCACAGATATGTATATGGTACTTAATCTACCAGGATATGGCAATAAAGACGCATGATTTATTTCCACTGTGGTCCCAAAGACTTTGCTAGGAGGCACGCAGGCATTACACATCATTCAATGATGCAACATGTGCAACACTGAAAGCTGTCCTAAAATAGTAAATTCACTGACATTTTACTCAATTCACTCAATTCGTCAGCTGTTTCTCAAACCCATTCAAAGTACGGGTGTATTTAATTTAATTTAGGATTTTATTACTTTCTTCCCCACCAAGAAATGTGTTTCTCCCCAACTGCTGCTTAGATGAATGCCTGCGTATTCAAGACACGAGAGTCCCTAACACAATGAAAATACTTTGAAGAATAATCTGCATAAAATTTTATAAAGTGCATAAGTTAAGTAATACATTTTAAGTGCAGAATTCTACAATCAGCAACACCAGAGTTGAGCTGCATCTGTATAGTCACATTACAGCAATTAGTCACCTGTAGAGTGTGCTACGGATTGTATTTTGCTCAGCAGGTTTAATCCATCAGACTGTATCTCAAGCTACATTAATTAGGATCAAGTTTCTTTATAGTTCCTGAAAAACATTTATCAGCGTACAGTGAATTAAAGGGCACAAAGGCCGCATAAAAATCCAAGGTGACTCGCATTTCTACAAACCCGTGACATGAGACAACACAACAAAACTTTCAATCGCCGAAAAAACTGCTTACCTTTATTATCTAACACCGACCAATACAATTAAAACTGCGAAACTAGACAGTAATCAGTTTACCGGCCAAAGAAGCAGCAATGCCAAGCAGTTGCGGCTAGCAGCGACTGCAGTTCCTCCGCATCTTCTCCACATCAGCGGCACCACCTTGGCAGTGCAACAAGAAACTCAACAGAATTTAATCTCGCTCGATGCACACTCGCCGTTTTAGAAGTGAGAACAAACAACCCGCAAGACCGAGATCCCAGATACTGTATCCGACACTCCGACACGCCCCCCCCCCAGATGCCAGATATCAAAGCCGTCTTGTTAAACACCGTCTTTTAAACGGCAAGCGTTGGGCCGATAACTTGCTCGCGGGCAGGATTAAAACTGATGAATGTGCCGGGGAGCCGAGCGCGGGAGATCCATTCTCCCGCAAATCGGCAGTCGGATAACGCCATGCTTTTACCCGAGAGTGCAGTCCAGGACGGTGTTCTCCGTTAGCTTCTTTAAAGGCACCCAGTGACAGGCTGAATGCACGGAGCTCATCGCAAAAAAAATCAGTACCTTTACGCCACAGGAGGTGCAGGACGTCTTCATCCAAAGGCTGATTGAGGATCACCAGACAGATGTTCTGCTTTCCTGTGGGAATCGGAACAGAAGCAGATTTTAGGCCCCAGAGGGCTTTCAATGTAAACGGTGGCCCTGCGGTTCACATGTAATACATGCATTAAAATTAACAATAAGTTAAAACAATGGTTTAGTGACTGTTGATACACATCTAAGGCTTTGAAATATGCTTGTCATACCACAACGAAATCTGCTGGCAGCTGCAGGGTTCCCATATGTAACAACGGCTGGTGAAAAGCAGGCATATATCATTGCATATTTGTCACACACAGACATATTTGTTGTGCAGTAATAGAAGAAATCAGGAAGAGGGCAAATACTTTTGCATGGCACTGTATGTGGACAGATTACATTGCTGTTGGCTGTCAGCCATTCACTGAACATCTGCAGGTTTCCCATTGGCTTGTTAGTCACCTGTCGTGAGGAGTTATCGTAATACATTCTGTAAGCTCCATAATTCATTGGTTAGCTAGCTAAAGAGTTCCATGAAATATCACATTTCCAGCTCTGCACACTGGCCAATCGAGAATTTTTAATTACGGAAATGGCAGGAACCCGCAAATTTTTTAAATAACTGATTTTATCATGAATATCTCTACTACGCCCATAGCTGTCCCATAATCATTCAGTTCAGACATTCTGTGCCAAACTGTAAGTTGGATACTAATAGAGCAGTAGGGCTGACCCGTCCTTGTGATGTGATGTGTCCTGACACCTCAACACCCTGCTTATTCTCTAACAGACAATCCTGACATACAGAGCCGTGTGAAAAAGAGACAGAAACCTGGACTCGCTGGCCAGTTTAAGTTCCGGTTGGGTAGGAAATCACTTCATAAAAGTCCCCAGCTGTGGACAAGGGTAATAAACTAAATCTATGCCCTGTAAACTCGCCACAGTGGGTCTTGAAATGCACACACACAAAAAAAAAAACCTGTAGCCAGCGAAGGCTGTTACACAGAGGGAAAACCAGACAAGATGCCACCACCGAAGACATTCTCCACTAGGACCCCCTCACTCAGCCAGCACCAAATCAGTTCTGCCGCGACGGTTTTGAAACAATAATGATTCCCGTGTCACACCATTTCAAAGGCCGACAGGAACCCACACCGGCTCCCGTGAGCCAAGAAATTGAATTCTCCCACCGCAAGTCGCACATTCCCGTTACTGACAGAGAGAGAGAGAGAGGGAGAGAGAGAGAAATACAGATGGCAAATGGAAAAAAAGTTGTGCTATCTTCCATGCGAACATCTTCTGAGAGACAACAAAAAAAAAAAAAAGAGACCAGGTTAATTTATGTTCGGGTAAAATAACGGCCTGCTGGACCTCCTCTGCATTTGACCTCTATTGAATTTAGTGTCGAGCCACACCGGTAAGTGAAATTGATCACAGCCCCCAGGTTTCTCTGAGGTGGCAGAGCGTGGGCAGGCTTCCCGGAGGTGGGCCAACACCGAATCTTTTCAGCAGGAACTAAAACGCGGCCTGGGGTTACAGCTCGACACCGACACGCCCACTCAGCACCCTAATTACCATGACAATGAGCAGCTATGCAAACTCCGAAGGCCAAGGCTGTCAGTTGTTATTTAAAGGGGATCGAAGGGTTGTCTGAAGATTGATCAAATTACCATACAATTTTCATTTTTAATACTCTGTTTTATCTGATGTTTGTATTTCATTTGAGAGAGTTTTATGAATATTTGACAATGATCCCCAGACAATGCATTTAGCTTGGCAGGTGCAGCGGTACACAGCCGGTGGGGAGCTGGACTTCTAGCAAGAAGGTTTTGTGCTTGAATCCGTAATCGGGCATTGCAGTTATACCCTTGACAAATATACCTGGTCTACAAACACACGGCTGTATAAATGGACACCATTTGTAAAACTACACCCGCATTAATCAACTTGGACAGAAAGTGCCTCTTAACTACAAAGAAACAGACCCAATAAATGGGACAAAGGGTTCATACAAAGCGCGGTGCCTTATAACCGTGGGCGCGGATTGGCTCTGTCCAGCAAAGGCTTTAATCCGGAGGGGGGAGGTGGGGGGGGGGCGGGGGTTGGGGACCCGTTGCCGGCGGCGACTGTCACTCAGGCCCAGCGACCTTGTCCCTTTCCGCGGAGCGAACATTTCCAAAGGCGCTGCAAAACGAACCTCGCGAGGGCAGAGCTGATCCGAAACACGCGCTCAGATCGCAGGTGTCGGGCGGGACAGCGGGCTGATGAATGGCGCACGGCGAGCGGCTCCCCGTTCGCGCGGCGAGGAGGCGGAACGGCGCGTTACGGCAGCCGGCCGGAACCCCAGGAGTCCCGGGCGCGAGCGACCGAGCGTCACAGCAAAATAATGCGCTGGTGTGCTCCTCATGCACACACACAGCACTTTTTGTACGTCGCTTTGGATAATAGCGTCTGCCAAGTAAATGTAATGTAACACAGTCACACTCAGGCACGCATGCATACAAACGCACATGCACGCACGCACATACACACTCATGCACGCACGCACGCACGCACACACATACACTCTCATGCAGGCATGCACGCACGCACGCACACACATACACACTCATGCAGGCAGGCATGCACGCACGCACACACACACGCACATACACACTCATGCAGGCATGCACACACGCATTCACGCTCGCATGCACACACTCATGCATTCACGCACGCACGCACACACACACTCGCACACACACGCGCGCTCACGCACGCACGCACGCACACACACAATAAGGAAAAATGTCCATGACTTCTCTGCGTGCCTCTGGCACAGAAACTGCTCTTGCGTGACACTCTGAGTCCAGCTGGATAATGCAACGTTACACCATAACGTAAGGGGAAAAAAAGACAGCGCGTGGCTATTAATTAGCCACAGAGGAGGGCAGAAACCGCCGACACATATTATCAACTGCAGTGCATTTCAACGGTTTCCATGACGAGCAGTGACCTGCATCATCTTCTGGGAAATGAAAAGCACCTCAACACTAACAAGATAAGCACAACAAAAGATCTGTACACGGCATCAGACCTTAAGGCTAATATGGAGGCTGGCACAGGGAGTAGCAGAGCAAGGCTGCTCTCTTAGCACTAGCGCCCCCGATAGCATGAATCAGCATTTAAGGAACAAAGACTCAGGCCCAAGGTCTTTAGTGCGCCAGACGCCTGACTGTGGAGCTTCCGCTAGCTCCGGCCACCCACACTTTCTGGCCCAACAGATTTCCAGTACTCAACATGATTGACAGCTGACTGCTCCTGTAATCTCCTGTTGCCACCCGGCTACCAGGGGGTGCACCCACCAATCAGGTCCTGGCACCCGCCCACTCGGTAATAATCAGGTTTCAGTTAATCTGTCCTCACTCTGAAATGCACTTTTAAGTGCACACCAACACATTATTACCCAGTTCATTGAGCTTTATGTTCTTCTGCTTATTTGCATTACACTGTTGTGCAGGTTTGTGTTTTTTTTTTATTTTTTATTTTATGTCGACTGAATTCACTGGAGGATCCAGGTCCATTTCCCGCAATTCAAACAAAGCCCAAATCAACCAGTCACCGATCAGACGTAATGAAAGTACGCCATTTCAAGACCTGACACAGTATAGGCTTTTCTGCTTTGATTTATCTTTATGGTAAAAAGGAACATTGTGTGAAAGTGTTCGTACGTGAGTGTGTGTAAATGCCACATATTCAGGGTGTGATACTTATATAAACAAGATTTTAAAAAAATAAAAAAAAAAAACATTAAGAGTTTTCACTACATCACTGAACAGTGGCACTTCAATTCCAGAAAGCCCCCAAAACAATCTAATACTTACATAGGAATAGCTGTAGCCAAGCTGCAAGTTTCCCCATCCATGTTTTTTTTTTCCCCAAAGGCCAACACTTTCCTTACCTTTTTTCCATCTCATTTGTTAGTTATTTAGAGTGAGAGAGTTTAAGGGCAATGGGGGTGTCTAGACAGGCTGTAATAGAGCCAATCTTTTTTTGTAGTTTTTTTTTTTGTTTGTTTTCCCCTGAGTTGCAGTGCCGTCTAGACTGACAGGAACCTCAGGCAATCAACAGCGAAATGAGAATTCTTTGGAGAAATAAAAGCGCAAATTTCTCAATTCGGCTGGTGGGAGTGGAACGCCACACCACGGTCTGGGTTGCTGTGGATCACACAAACGATCTCAATATTTAGCGCTGCATTATGCTTTAAGTGAATTATGTTTAAAATAGGGAACACGACCACTAAACCGTCACGAAAGATTAATCGGTAAATCCGTTAAACGACTTCAAACAGGTGTACCCGGTACATTTTAAACTGCTACTTCAATCTGCACAACATTAAGGGTGGACGATTAAAGTTGTAGATTTGGCAGTGAGGTCAAGCAAAGCCTCAAATTCCACATTTTTAAAAGCTGAGAATGTGTACACGGGAAAAGTGTGATAATACCTGGATCAAGCAGACAGTCTAGAGGGGTGAACACAACATCCATGGTGTTCAGGGCAGGCTGGAGCTTCACCAGGAAACCTAAGAGGAGAAAAAAAAACAAATCCATTCAACATGTATACCACATATTAAATTACCTTCGACTAAACGAGAACCGTTGCTCAGTGACATCATCCAATTAAAAAGGGACTGGAAGTAAACGTCATTGACAGGACTACGCAGCAGTGGGTTGTGATTGCACTGTTGTGATTTAAAACCATGACCATGGCATGGCCAGCTACAGCACTTGTTCTCAGAGCAGTTATGTGCTCCATTAAATTCATGCCTGGCTGAACAAGGCCTTATTTACTGGTCTCTGTCTCTTCTGGCAATTAGCCTACTTGTATGTCTGGACGACATGCAGTTGTTTCCAAACAAATAATGTATCATGTACAAGTGCCATAGTTTGTCAGATGATAGAACTCTACCCAGGAGTTTCTTTTGGCTTATCTGTTCCATTGACATTTTCTAAAACACTCTTAAAATAATTTTCCTGACCCTACCAACTCTAGCGAAACCTGATAACAGATGCCGAGAGTTGCCATTCTTCAGCTCATAGCTAACAAAGCAAGCACTTCTCGGTATACCCCTACATAGTAATGATGTTACGTTCTAAGGCACTTCTGAAATGCACTGACAGTGGTTATATAATACTACTTATACTTTTTTTTTTTACCAATTATTCCCAACATTATTCTGAACTCCAGCAATTAATTTATCTAGCCAGGCACCACGCATGTCAGAATAAAAAACTACAAAACAGCTGTGTGGCTCCTCAACAAACAGCTTCACCTGACAGAAAATTCTCTTGAGGGTTTTTCTCAAGTCACACACACTAAACTAGATTCCCAGCTATGACAGAGGTGAGTTATGCAGCTTGTTAGCTATTGCAGGCTACGGAAAACATACTTTTACTGACAGAGGGCACCATAATGTGTGCTACAGACTGTTCCTAATTGTGTTGAGGGGGGGTGGGGGGGGGGGGGGGGGTAGGGAGTGGGACAAATGCACTGCTGAGAAGAACAGAACATCATTATTATGACACAGGCCTACTGCTATGACCAGAAAACACAGAAATATTTAAAATGCATATGGTGTCTCTCCTATACCATTTTAATGAACCCAGCATGCAGCACACTTCAGCTAAATACGGTCTTCCTGAGGTAGAGCAGTGTGTGCTCTACAGTGGAAATATTTATGAGGCAACAGGAAATGGACTCTCTGTCAGATGTTTTAATACACAACTCGAAATATCTGACACCATCTGAAATCCAACCCCCCCCCCCCCCCCCCAAAAAAAGAAGAAATGAAAGAAGGAATGCAGTAGTGACACACAGCACATCAGCATAAGAAATAACACAAGCTGCACCTTTAGATGAAAAAGAAAATCTGGATTTGACTGCATGACGTTCGTATTGCAAGGGGGGAAAAAAAACCCAATTGTGTTGTTTTATTACTGAACATTTCTCAGCCTACTTTTCTTTTTTATTATAAAATGGTGCCTTGTGGCAGGCGGGATTTGAGATGAATAGCAGTAAACTGAGAAAAACCCTGGGGTGGGTGGGGGGGGCTAGGGAGATGGGGGCTGGAGGGGGTCCAATTTGTTGACTAGGTTATGGTTCATCAGGCTCTTCCAGCGGGCACGGTCTGGGGGAACACTTGGGGGAATAGGTGGGGTGGGGTGGGGTGGGGGGGGGTAGGGCTGAATGGAAAGAGGAGCCACGTAGGAGAACAGCCGAAATAAAAAAAAAGATGCATTGCAAATCGATGCGAAGACGCCGCGTGCTGCTGTTTAATACTCAACGTCACACCTCAGAGGCCCGCCTCTCTCCAGCCTTCATGAGCGGCCTGTATTGAGTGGCAAAAGCATTGGATATGCAGCTTTTAAAAACACGTTTGCGACAAAGGACGACGCATGGGCAGCGCCCTACTTCTGAAGCCATCGAAAGCCAGGTCCGGGGGGCCCTGCAATAACACACACATCCAGCTTCGTGAACCTAAATCCACATTTTTCTCTTTCTGTGACACTCAGAGGCTGGAGCACAGCTCTAGGTTGGTGGATCTGTAAAGACTCGAGCGTTCTTAAAGACAAACACCTTTCCAACTCTCAGCATGGAACTACACCACCTGCTATATAAATTAGAAATGGATTAGGCTACACACTATTTCAAAAGGATGAGGAAATGTTACCTTGATTTAGTTTCAGTGGTTAAGAAACCGAAAACATTACAAGAGAAAGTGATCATAGATTTAATCACGGTAAAAAAAATGCTTCTTTTTAAAACGTAAAAATAAAGTTAAAACTTTTCCCCCCCGTAACTTTTGTCCTGGTTTAACAGGGAAACCGAGCCATCTCTGATTTGAGATTGTGCCAAGCTGCGCATAGAAAAGGCTGAATGGAATTCATAACAGGGCCCCTGAAAGGTGTAACTCCACCAAAAAAGGTTTGTCTTCAAAGAATGGGGTCAAGTCCAACACCCAGCGAACACAAACGTGTCTTGCAGAAAGCAAGGGATCAAAGCAGACTTACAGGAGCCTCCCTGCCAATCATGTCCATCGACCCGTTTGGCCGTTGTTCTTACAGAATGGACAGGTGGTGTGCTCAATAATCATAGCTAAGCACTTTATAGTTATCACTTTCACTAAGAGGATAGAAAACTATCATGACTCTATTTTTGTAAAAAAAATAAATAAATAAATAAATAAATGTTTTTGTAAATTTAAAAGTCCAGTGATGAATCACTGCCGTTTCATTGTCTCATTCATTGATCTCAAGGATCCTCCAATATCAGTAGACATCAAAGATGTCACTGTGGGATTTACCTTTAACATATTTCTACCCAAATCCTTGTCCAGGTGAACTCGACCTGAAAAAAAAAATCTTTTGCATTCCCCCTTGGTTAATGCCTTTCATGAATTTAAAAGCACCAGTCAAGTCTTTGCTGAGCTTGAATAGTTGCTGAGGCAGAATAAATTAAGTGTCTTAAACCTTAACCTTTACAATTTAGCTGCTCTTCTTTGAGCTCTTCCAAGAGCGTATGCATCTCTTTTATAGTGTGCTGCCTGTACAGCACAAAATACAACTAAACGCTCTAAATAGTCTGACAAACACATTGTAAAACTTCAACATAATGTTTTTTTACTAAATATGTCAGCATCCTGTTTTCCTTTTTGTACTGCTATAGCATAAACTTTTAAATTAATACCTCTCAATTTTGCTGCTCCGATAACATAATCTTTTCTTTTTTCCCAGCATGCTGAACTTTGCATCAATAAATAATCAAGGCATTTTAGAACAAATTTTGTTGTGAAATTTTATGTGGAAATTTGGTATGTCATTTTTTTTTTAATGTAGGGAAATATAATTTTACAAATTACAAATAACCAAGTACAGTATATTGAATGAGAAACCAACTAACTGCAGCCACCTACCTAATAGAGCCATCACATGGATAGAGGACATAAAATGAATTGTCAAGAGGTCATCTGAAGCTGCAGTGGACTACATTTCAATTTGAGCTTCTATTTTAAACCCAGGAGAAAAACAACACCTTTGAGCAACTGACAATTAACTGTTTTTTTTGTCCTGAATTAACCCAGGGAGGTTTGCTTTGGTTTGACTGAATTGCACATCCCCAAAAGTGACTGTGCGCATTTGGCTGAATCCCAATCAATGTCTTCTTCTGCAAGTCTCTTATAAACCACTGGGCCTCTTCTGGAGAGACACGGAAAAGGTTTGGGATTCAAGCACAATTGTTTTTAAAGCACATTTTGTTTTATTTCCTTTCAGTTACACAGACTCTAGAAGTCATACACCTGTGTGACTCGTAGTGCTTGTGACAAGTTCTGAAAGATTCTTAAGTCTGTGTCCACAACTGATGGGCGAGAGCGGGTTCGAGACCAGGGGATGCATTTTTGTTCCTGAAGACCAGGGGGTTGTCCAATCTTATCTGAAAAGGGCCAAAGTGGAGCAGGAGTCTGTCTTAGCACAGCACTTGGACTCTTGTTTCTACTTATCAAGGTCTTCATTGAAGACCATGAATATTTAATTAGTTGAATTAGGTCATAGTGTTGGGCCAAAAAAAAAAAAAAAAAAAAAACTAGCACCCACACCAGCCCTTTTCTGGATAGTATAGGACACCCCCGGTCTTGAGGAACAGAAACCCAAAATGGTCTTTTCTATCAAGATCCATTCACCACCTTTGTTTTCTTCTTATCAACAGTCATGAACACATATAGCCTATCGGATACACTGAAATACGTTTTTCAACAGAGTCGGATAAAGGTTGAAAGACCACCACAAACGCCATTATTGGTGCTTTTTAAAGTTAGGCCATCAATTTAAAATATCACCGTTTCTCCTTGTAAGAGGAACAAGAGACTTCAGGTTAAGAAATGCATTAAACGAAAGGTATACATTTTAGCCAACTCACACAGAAGAGTAAATTATAAACTTATGTTAGTCACACTGTTACTAGATACACTGCCTTTACTATTTAAAGTTGGCTACTTGTGGATCCTTTGGATCCGTGCAGCAGGATTATGCTTGTACTTGTATGAGATATTCAACCTTGGCTCCATGACTATGCATTAAAAACTGAAGGTGACTTGTGCTAGCTATACAACGCAAGACAGGCGCGCTACGAAAATCAGTAGCGACCAAACCAACTGGAAAATGCCCACGTGCACGTTATATTTTAATCAGTTGCAGTGCATGGGCGACATAGCTCAGGAGGTAAGACCGATTGTCTGGCAGTCGGAGGGTTGCCGGTTAAAACCCCGCCCTGGGTGTGTCGAAGTGTCCTTGCGCAAGACACCTAACCCCTAACTGCTCTGGCGAATGAGGCATCAATTGTAAAGCGCTTTGGATAAAAGCGCTATATAAATGCAGTCCATTTACCATTTATATTTTAATCAGTTGCAGTGTTGCCACACCGATTTCATGACTGGAATACGAAGTGACAAAGTAACAGGGAGTGAAGGCAGTACTAGCCTGTTGCACTTTGTGTGACACTTTGACTAAACGGTTATAGCTTTTTTTTTTTGCAATATTACTTAATTTATTTTACCATCACCAGCAAATAATGGCGCCACTTTTCAAATAGCCTAACCTAAGTTAGACAGCTCGTTTTGTAGACGAACAGGTGATTTCCTATGATTTCAGCCTTTTCTTGACAGTAGTTCACGTGTCAGTATCCAAGCTAGATAACTGAAAAGATCAGTAACCAATGACTTCTGGTAACTGAAATCAACGGAGAACACTGACTTAGAATTTAAAAAATTAATTTAAAAAAAACATCGCAAAAAACCTACTCTTCAAAGCGTTAAAAACCTATCGAAGTCGCTTTTCATTGATTTGCTGAATAGTTATGACAGGTAATTTGGCTATCGTCGTGAACTAGAACACAATCTATCTTTCCAGAAAATCGACTTTAGAGAAACGAAAATAAATTATCATCAGAGTACGTACTTCAAATACCTAATGCAAAAGGCTTTAGTAGCGTTATTTTACAACTGTTAGTGCCGGAAGTTAACAGCGACTAAAAAGCGTTTCAGCATGAGCTATACAGCTACAGCAACTACTTACAAGCCGCTGCCTGGACGCACGCTTCCGGAGTCTGGTAAACAGTCAACGAAGGTATTCAAGAGAAACACATCCTGTATCAGGTTGTAACAGATATTTTATAACAGCGACATCTATAGGTAAGTAAATAATTTCCAGCCTTTTAATGAATAGCCAAACCCTTTACAATGGGCTGCAAAAAAAAAACGTGAATATGAAACTACATGATTTGGACGTGATCGTGCGTGTCCTGTACGTAATGACCTATTACTGTGCCAATGCAAACACTGCGATAAATCATTCTGATTTGACTGTGATCGTTCAAGCGTATCTTTGAAATAGTCATTTAGTCTAAACTCTTCATTAATCTCTCTCTCTCTCTCTCTCTCTTACCCTAGACAATGTTATCGCCTTCTTCCTTCCTATAATATATTCTCTTTCTCACATCTCTTTGCTTAAGAGCTTGCAACGTGCACTTTAAATGTTATTTGGGGAAAATAGATGGTGTTTATGGCACTGTTTCCAGTAGTCGCCACCACTGTTGCCAGTGTCTGGGTCGTCTGTTGCCGCACACTTCGGTATTGATTTAGACGCGCTGTCAGTTCACGTCTCTGAATCTGAGGTGGCTGCTTTCGCACCAATCCAGCACTTCCTCTGCTCGGAATCGAGCAGATTTGTCAGAGCTGCCAAAGAATCACCTTCCTCTCTTCCCTCACTCTCAAAGATCTAGTGCTGAACCAATTTCACTTTTTATTGTTATTGTTTGGAATGGGAACTGTGATTATTCAAGTGGTGCCTTTTGTGTAGAAAACAGCACTTAAAAAAGGACAACTGCACTCTTTTTTTTGCATTCCCCAAGAAACAACAACACATTTTGTGCATGTCTCAACTCTCAAAGCCAATGCAATGACAGACTGTAACACAAGCCAGTTACAAAGCACATATGTAATATGAACCAATCACATATACAACAGTGTCTTTGAAACCGATAGCTAGCCTACACTCTTACTTGATATCTCTCTCTCTCTCTCTCTCTCTCAATTGCGCTTCTCACTCTCTCTCTCTGTCTCAATTTCACTTCTCACTCCCTCTCTCTCTCTCTCTCTCTCTCTCTCTTAATTTCACTTCTCACTCACACTCTGCTCATTCTCAGACATCTCATGCCTCAGTCACCCAGCCCTACGTGTTTTCACATCCCAGTTCACTCACGTCTCAGTTCAATCCACCGGTCTTTCCCATCCCACTTAAAACCATTTTCTTATCCTGCTGCTTTCCCCTTTTACATGCACCCCCGCTTCTTATGCACAGCCTGATTGGCTGTCCCCCCTTCCCCCCCCCCCCCCCCACATCAGACTCCTACATTCTCTTCCTTCATTCTTTACCTCAAGTACCTGTCAACGGCAGAACGGAGCTGCCTTTCCCAAGGCCAGCAGTATGGCTTTGTGATCTTTAAAATGAAAAGGGATATGGTATTGACACCATAAGACATGACCCTTGTGGGTTTCTTTTTTCACTCTATGGTGTGACACGATTATGTGGATAAAGTATCATTCTTAATTAGTAATTTTGCAATTATTGACAATGAGTGTTTATTTTGTTCACACGGTCTCAGAATCTGGACATTTTGCATTCACCAGTTCCATACTTGTTAAAATCACACACAGAATTAAATGCTTTCCGCATAAATACTTACCTGGAGTATCACTGTTGCTGTAAATGTTGTAGTCTGTATCTCCCGGTCACTTGTCTCCCCAGTACTGTCTCTGTGTCTGTGTTCCCTGAGCTGCTTCACTCCCCTGTATTTGTGTGATTTCACTATTCGGGTGGTTCCGGGTTTTCGTGGTTTCCCCCCCTTCTTTCCAGTCTCGTTTTACTTACTTCCTACTTATATCTAGTTTTACTAATTTCTACTAATCCTTACTAACTTATAGATTGTAAAGTACTAACCTCATTAATATACTAACATGTGAATATTACTAATGGACTAACACACACTAGTTTTGGGTTTTGATAGTTTAGATCACTATACTAATACATTAACCATTCTCCCCTTTTCCATGCTGGGCTGTAGCTCCGCCCCTTTTCTTTCTAGCCTGCTCTAACGCTGAGTTCTGCAATTGCCTGCACCTCTCTCTCTCTGCACGCGTTTTTACCTGCTAAACCCAGGCCGGCTATTATCATTGTTGTCTATGTGATTCCAGTCCGCGTTTTGTCAGCCCCCTGTCATTTAATTAGTTATCCTAATGTTCTTCACCTGGATGTTGTTTGTTACTCCGCCCTCACTCACGTAACCCCTCCTTGATTGTTACCTTCCCCAGTGTATAAATGTCAGTCTTTTCCACCAGCTCCTGGTCAGAATGTTGATCGAATTCACTGTGCCGATATTTAGTAAGCCTTTGATTATCGAGATTCCTGAGACACCCTTTCTGAACGACTTTGAGTTTGCCTGCCCCTTTTGGTTTGTTTGCTTTCTGGTTTGACCTTCGCTTTGCTTTGACTTCTCTTTTGCCTGTCCCTTTGTACCCTCGCCGATCTGATCTCCTGGTTTTTGATTTTTTGCCCGTTTACCACAATTCTTTTGGGAACTCGATTTTGCACCTTCCTTTCTCTGATTACCTGGCTTCGAACCTCGGACTGAATAAAGACAACGTTTTTCGGATTTCCCTGGTCTGCGTTTGGGTCCTTGCACAGAACATCACAGTAAATATCTCACCTTACTGCAATTACATCCCTCTTTGTGTTTAACTGATAAAAATGACACTTGATTTATAATGCATCATTCAAAATGTCACATCTCCTTCCAGGTTGTCCTTTGGATTTCTGATAACTTAAAGGCCATGGGGGTTGCGTGATTCGCTCGTCGTAACATTTCCACCATCCGATAAGTGGTCATCGCTGCGTTCGGATTGGTCGCTTCCTCCTCCAATGACATCATCCCAGGAGGACCACATCGGTCTGACTCATCACCATGCTGCCAGGCTTAGAAACGGCCAGTTCCACCTTTTCTTCTCTCCAGGCGATTATTAAAAAACACAAACAAACACAGTCTTATCTGAGTTTGTTTCAAAGTTTATTTTTTTCTCGAGATACAATCAGATGCACAGGGGGTTATTTGGCCGACACGTATTCCCGGTTCTCTTGTCTCACGTGGATATTTGAGAATTCCTGCTTTACACAGAAGTAAACAAACGGCAATCACAGCGAATGAGACTAAAGGTTTGTGCTCGCAAAACAGACATTCGTAAAAACAAGAGGATTTAAAATGTAAATTGGCTAGGCTTATAAATTCCCAAGGCTTTCCGTTTGAAGAACAGCAAAACCACAGCTCACAAACTCTGGAGATTTTAAGGAAAGTTAACGACATCTTACATTAACTGGTCCGATCTCCGGCATTAGAAACAGTTGGTTTAATTTATCATACACTTTAAAATAATCACTGACATATTTTTTTTTTTTTTAAAAGAGGGTATTTGAGATGTCCAGCTGGCATTGATGCTCAAAGATAAAATATTCAATAGATATCCCGCGTTTGACACAGATTCATCACTCTTATAAAGATAAGGCCCCACATTTAGTATCATCGCACCAGAAGAGGTTTTACACTGATTATTGAACAAACTGACGAGAAAACATGAGCAGGGTGCGCAATCTCTGTCCCCAGTCTATTTGTCATTGGAAAAGCATATATGTCTGGATGTATCTGCTGTGCCTAACCTCCCACCATGCCTGGATGAAGTGTAAGGCGTGGGTTTCGCTACGTACGCCTACTGGGTATGTGAATACGGGATATGTTTCCCTTGGTTTGTTGAGATTCCTGTGTCCTATGTAATGAACAGTACATTTCCCTTCATATTTTATTTTTGGTAGAACAAAAACTCAAACTAAGCCCCAGCATACAGTCAATAAAAAAAAATTTAAAAACCCTATTTGATTATAAGCCAGCGCTTCCTGGCAGGTACTGCAAATACTGCTGAGACCAAGGCATTATATTGAAAATGTCCACTGCAGGAGTACTTGTACTATGTTGGTGGACCCTGTAGTACTGTCAAACAGCTGTCTTTCAGGTACCACACAGAATGCCTTAGAATTATAGGTTTGTTTTTTTTTCTTGCCTAATTGCCTGGTTGAATTTGACTGGAATCGTATCGCCTCTAATTGAATTCCAAAATCTTATTGCTGTTACCGGGAACCATTTCATAGACTTTAATTGTTTTACCTTTGTTAGACGATACAGTCGATCGCCTTCCCTAATATCGCTCAAAAAGAAAGTCAACCTTTTGTGGCTCCTAATTTGTACACATTGCGATATAAACTGCAGTTATAGCATGCTAGGATAGGCCAGTGGTCTTTGAAGCACTGGCGTATTTTTGAAATGAACGGGAACATTTCAAAATACTGCGTGATTTATGAAATGCCAGGGTCTAATTGAACAGTTATGATATTCTGTATTAATACTGACAAAGACACGGAGCCCAGTAACTGTAACAGCGCAACATAAATATTCAGAGAGAGCAGGAGAGGAGGTCACACTTTTTATGTATTCATTAACATATTTATAATCAGCTTTTATCTTTTTTCCTTTTTTAAATGCCGCATATTGTGTTAACCTTGAGAGCCCGGGGCTATAGATTCTTGCCCGTTATGGTAATGAATAATTAGCTTTAACTGAGATGCTGAAAATCAAAAATAAAAAAAACTACTTAAAAAAAAAAACAAACAAAAAAAACACGGTTATTTATATATTTTGATGTTGTTTTCAGAGGAAAATAATCTCTACAATGTTGATTGTTCCTGCTTTTGTCATTGTTTTGATTTGAGAGCCTTCTTATCTTTGCCCTGAAAGATGTTGCTATGTAAAGAACTGACATTCTAAGGTCGGGGAAGCAGCTGAGAAGCTGTTGATAGTATAAATTAAAAAAAATTAAAAAAAAACGTGATAACCATGGAAGGCCATCCAACCAAACACAAAAACCCCAGGCCAAGGCCTAATATTTACCCGACAAGGACAAGGCATGAATGCCCAAGCAAGTTCAAACGAACAAGTAGCTGAAGAACCCTGATCTTGATGATATGTTCCCATTCATGGATCTGTATTAAATAAATAAATAAATAAATAGCGTGCATGGGAACATGTCAAAAAAGAGTACAATTATGCTTTAAAATGTAAGGCACTTATGTAATAAAAGAAACAAAAACTTAACATTGCAGTTTTTTGCAAAAATGTTCTTCAAAAACAAGACAATTACAATGCACTTTTCAATAAGGTGGGTGTCACACCTGGAAAATACTAAGCTAATGCAAGCTTCATCTTTTACAAATCGCCTATGTTGTTCATATCTGCGTGTGTAAATTGAAATTTCTATGAAGAATCTGTTACTGCACACACTATTGATCCACGCAGGTTTATTATCAAGGCCATTCATTGATCTGTTAAATAACTGGCTGAAGCTTATTGGATTTTGACCAATTGGAAATGATCTGAGCTGTCACTCTTGTGATATTAAGGGCCTTCATAAAGAACCTGTGGGTGACTGCCCTAGAGCCACTTGCGAATGAATAACCACAAACAAAGGAATGAAGTTCTCTGATTAACAAGCGATCAATGCAGCTTCAGAAATGCAATGCATGTGATATGGATGCATTTCCCAGGAAATTGTTTATTTATTTATTTATTTAATTATTTACACTTTTTTCATTTAGTGCTGGGGCTGACTGCTTTGGAATCGGGCAAAGCTCATTACAGGAATGTGAAGAAGCATGCAATGGGATAAATTTCCATGGCCATGACATGCAATTTCAATTTTTGTGTTTTTTTTATTAATTTCATGGTCGGAAATTGTGTGTATTCATATGAAAAATAAAGCCAAATGTCTAATGTCAGTGGTGGAACATGCATGCTCATAGACAGCACTTTACGCAGAGAGCTGCAGGACAAGTAGATGCGAATCAGCCCCGAAACGTCAAAGACCCACCGCAATGTTTCACAATAAGAGTGAAGTCTTTTTCATAATAAGAGTCCTTCTTCTGACACCGAACACCACTGCTGGTCCGTGTGATTGTAAAGCTGAATGTCGAAATCATGCAGTCAAAGCTCAGCATTGGAATTGGAATCAACTGGATGGCGGTGGGTGGCTTGGTGTTCTGGGATTGTTTTGTAAAGAGAAGGTACGCAAATTACTGAAAACAGGCTGACAATAATTTTGACTCCTATCCTTTCAGGTTAAAGGCAAAGCTTTTTCTCAGAGACATTGGATTAGAATACGAAAATATACGATCTCCCCATTTTTGAGTTTATACAACTAGCACAGCTTTTATTTAGAAGAGCAATTTGCCCAAGATGGATGCTTATTTCTCAGTAGAACCTGCCAGGTAATACATAATTTACAGTTACCTGTCCAACATACACTTTCACTTCTTATATAACCAGCCCCATCCATTATTATTCTAACAGAAGCACTGGGTTGTCAGGAAAAGTATAGTTAATTTGTCATGTAAGCTCACCAATTTCCTTACTTTTAATTGTCTTCAATTTGAACTTTTCGTGACTGTAAGTATTATTAATGTCGCCAAGAACGGTGACAAAGTGTGAATTCGCTGTGAAAGAACCCCTTTTCTCAAGCAATTCGCATTCCAAAAAAAAGGCATGTTTGAGTTTGCTATTATACAGCCCAAGTTATTCGCTGTGATACTTTGTCTCTTTGTCGAATGATAAAACCAGATTTATGATTATGGTCACTGAGGGCCATAGTCCAGCAGGTTTTACTACCCTGACTAATAACATTAGAGCTGTGAGGAGTGGCTGGACCGCTTTGATTAAGGACCAAGGCTGCTGTTTGCCACATGAAACGAATCATTATTTTGAGGCAGGAAAAAAAATCTACTGGATTGGGGCATTCCAAGATCAGGGCATTCGAGGTTAGGTTTTTTTTGGAATGTTATTTATTTATTTATTTATTTATTTATTTATTTTGAATGTCAGTGTTCCAGCACTCCATTGCATTTAATTACCGGTAGAGATTGCTGCATCTGCATTAGAATGTTCAGTTACATTGCAGTCACACATTTCTGATCTTACACCTTAAAGGGTTTATCAAAGTGCTTGGGGGACAATTTGAATGCATCCTACTATTCTTTGTGTCCTGTGTTAGCTGTGTTGAATGAGGAGCCATTCCCAGCATTCGGAATTTTGTCTGGATGCAGATATTTATTTATGTTGCTTTTGTTCTTTAGTCTACGGTACTGTCATTCAGTCCTCAAGCTCTGGAAACCTTCAGCATGGGATGTGACTTTTAAGGTTCCTGTCGTTTATTTTTTCTCCCATCTGTAGCCCCAGGGTCAAAATTAAATAAACATGATAAAGGGCAATACATATGTTGCGAAAAGTTATATCTTAACAACTGTAACGATGGCGCATTTAGATCCAAAACCTTTAAAAAAAGCATGAGAGGTGTTGCGTGAAAAGTGCATTTAAAATTGTTTTATTATTTTTTTTGCATTGCTTTGTGCCCTCTTAAGGGTGTGTTTCTGGGACCCAGCAGCTAAGCTACGCTAGTATTGGTTGGTTTGGAACCCTTCCCATCATGCACAGCTGACACAGGCTGACCGCTGGGTTCCACTCAAGAAGAAGAGTTACGAGACTGTTGAAACCCAGTTGGCTGAAATTCTCCCTCCTGTTTCTTGTGGGACTGGAAGCTGCTATTGGTGCCGCCACAAACCAAGATTAGATTCTGCAGCACAAGATGCATCACTGCACCAAGTGCTAATGCTTAGCACACAGATAGCCTGGGAAATTGCATTCCTAAATTCGGGCCATTACTTTTCTGCTGCAGTGTGTACGGCAGACATTGTTTAAAAAAAAAAAAAAAAGAAAGAAATACTCTGAATGTTTTTTAGGCTTTCCCTTTGTGTCTAACTCAGCTTATTAAAAAATAACTTTAAACGCAAGGCCGAAACACTCTCTGTGAAAGAGATTTATG
This sequence comes from Anguilla anguilla, assembly GCF_013347855.1. NCBI lineage: Eukaryota > Metazoa > Chordata > Actinopteri > Anguilliformes > Anguillidae > Anguilla > Anguilla anguilla. Next base: position 7,251,334 of record NC_049208.1, on the reverse strand, counting down.
TGTACAAATAAGCCCAGGAGCATTGAACTTTATTAGGCTTCCTTCCTCTCAAAGATTTTTACTGGGGGTTGAAAGATAAAAAAGAAATCCTCATTATTATTCATGATCCATCGCTTTAGTAGATTTATTGGGAAATAAGGGAAAATCGCTGTAATACAGAGGCTTTGGGTGATCATCACTGATCGCTGTATTTGTGTGTGTTGACCCTACGTTACCCCAGAATGTAAAAAAAAAAACACACAACAACACCAACAACAACAACAGAGTCATTACGGGGTTCCTTCTGGTGAGATATTTACAGAACATGATCCAGGGATTCAGTGCCAAACTAACAAGGAGCAATTACCTGAAATGCATGGAGAAAAACACAAGACATGACTAATCAACAGCCTCCAACAATAAAACACAGACAGCCCTCACTAAGCACTCCTAAGAGCCTGACAGGAAGTGAGTAAGGGAATATTGATTGCTTCTCCGACCGAGCAGACATGGATCTCTACTTGCTGTCTACATGTCGCTCCCTACCGATGCTGTCAGTTTAGCTTCACCATGTATACATTTCTCAGTCCGCATCCAGGAGGGTCGTAGTCCAGTCCAGTGGTCTCCAACCCTGGTCCTGGTGAGCTACCGGGTCTGCTGGTTTTCATGGTGACTCTGCACTTCATGAATCAATTAGAGCAGTTGATCACACAGTTAACTCAACTCACCTGGTGTCTTGGGTCTCAACTGGGCGCTGATTTTAAGGTGAAAACAAAAACCAGCAGACCCTGTAGCTCTCCAGGACCAGGGTTGGAGACCTCTGGTCCAGTCCATAGTTTTCCAGCTCCATTTACACAAGTAATAATCTCATGAATGGGTGGTTGAGTTTAACTGGAGAGAAAGGTCAGCCCCACCTATGTTACAGGATAAATGCTTGTGTGATACTGAAGGAAGACCTGGAAAATATTGTCTTTGTGTTAGTATTAGTCAAACGAGGGCCAAATATTGCAGTATTTCACACTTCTGTATAAAAATATACAGTTCTCAATTTTTCAAATGCTATTCCAAGATTCACTGGGTTTCCAATTCCAAGAAGCACAGAATGATAATAAAATAGAGATGTCTATCAGCTGTTTGGTTGTGCCTCAGCCAATCTGAAAATACAATATTGTATCTCATTATGCTGATGTCAGTTTATTTTTATTCTTGGCCTACGATGATTTACATAAGGACCTGTTGACAAAGCAAGCTGTGGACCTTCAAGAGTGATCTAAAATAGACAGAAGCATAAGAGAAGCATTCAGAGAAATTCAGACTTCGAAAACCGAATTTGCTGGCATAAGTAAGATGGGAAAGCGTATGGGAAATTCCTGACACAAATGAAATCCTGGAGCTCCTGACTCAAGTGGCTCGGTTTGCAAAGGTGACCTTACTGTATGAATGAGATGTTTTGACGTAGACGGCGTGGGGCACCAGCCTTGTCATTAACCAACCGGTAGTCTCGCTTAGCCAGACCTATCTCCACACTTCGTTTCAGCGCTGTGCCAGCGCTGGAGAAAGGTCTGGCTCAACCCACTATCATTCTGGTATAGGGGAAAAAGAACGCTGTGGCTCGTTTGGATTTCTTTAAACCAATCACAATCGTTTTGGGCGGCGCTAAGCCCAGGATGCAGGTGCCCTTGCAAAATAGTCTCAGGAGACAGCGGAAGGGGAGGAGCATTCCGGCTGAAATAGACGGCCAATGGCACGTTCGTACCAAAAAATCTATATCCTTGGAGTCAGACTAACCAACCGGTGACCGAGAGTTCACATTCACAGGGAGCGAACTTTGACCTGCGAGACGTAGGGGCGGCTTTTCTCCACGGAAAGCGCGGTCACGGCCGCGTCTGCTCCGCCCGAGCACGTGACGCGCGTTGACGGGCTTCCATTACATTACATTACAGGCATTTAGCAGACGCTCTTATCCAGAGCGACTTACACAACTTTTACATAGCATTTTACATTGCATCCATTTATACCCTTTTATACCCATAATACCCATTTATACAGCTGGGTATATACTGAAGCAATTTCGGTTAAGTACCTTGCTCAAGGGTACAACGGCAGTGTCCTACCCGGGAATCGAACCTACGACCTTTTGGTTACAAGTCCAGTTCCTTACCCACTGTGCTACACTCCGTCCTGCTTCCGTTTGTCATTAGCGAGGGAGAAGTCTCTCCGCTGCTCTGACACTCTCTCTGCCGCGCTCGCTCTCCACTGCAAGACTGCTGGGTGGAAAACAATCACTGTACTGCGACTGAGGAGTGTACACACTCCAGCCAGGGCTCCCCTGGCACCGTGTGTGTGTGTGTGTGTGTGTGTGTGTGGAGCAGCTATAACCTGAGAGGCACACTTGGCTGTGACAAAACTGAGGGGAAGTCTTAACAAACCTATAAATGAAAAAAAAAATCCCAAGAGAAATGTTCCAACATGACAGTTTCATTCTGAGGAAAAAATATGTGGCAACTTCTACGGTTAACTTGTTAAAAAAAAAAAAAAAAAAAAACAGTGACATAGACATCTGTCCTCAGTGCTGAAGAAAAAAAAAAAGGTCTGCAACATCAAAATGTCAAAAAGAGGCTAGGCTAACAGAAATATATGCTCCCCTTCTTTTACTTCCTGCCAAACCAAACAATGCCTCACCCTGAAAAGCTTTTCCAGGTTGAAACATTGTTTGGTTTTACTTCTACAATTAACACCAGTGATTGCTTGTAAGCACATGATGTTAGCATGCATACCTGCTCGGGAACACAAAAACCCAGGGAAAGAGCTGGTTGACCAAACCAAACATTGGCAAATGATCCTTCCAAGTGCCACTGGCAGGATATTAAATACATATCCCTAGAAAGAAAGAAATTTGCTTCAATCCCTCTGTAATTCCACATAAATACAGACACTCCAGCTATAAATCACATATTATTAAGTGAGAAATTGTACAGTAATACACCAATGTAAGTATGTGTTAAACAAGAACTGTGTTTCACTTCAGGTTTTTCTGAGAAATGAGGAGCACTTGAATGCTGTTTTATCTTTCCTAATGCGTCTCAACATTTTGACTGTAGATATTTTTTGCCTGGACTTCTTACTACCCATCGTCTGTCGAACTCCGCTAGATCCATCAAATCCACCCCACCAGCGTCTGATTATTTTTTTGCTTCAAGAAGTAATCGCTCAGCTGGATATATTTCACAGCTGGATAGCAGATTTTTAAAAATTAAAAAGTTTTAAGACATAAAGTATGGTGTCTTATGAATCAAAGCAGTCTCAGTATAAATCACTGAACTGAAGGCGGTGGCATTCTGGGTAACTTGAATCATTCACATTTTATCCATGTATAGGTAGACAATTCCTAGGAAATGTTTTTATAGAAACCTTGTTGTACGGCAAAGCAGCATAACTCCAATTAATGCTAAAACCTGAAAGCTTCTGGTCACAGGTCACGGTCCCCAACTCTCAAGAAAAAAAACACTTAAAGGAAATATAGACCTGTTTTTCATTCAACCTTTATTTAACTAAAACTTTAAGTCTATGCTCATTAAGAGTCAAAATCTTGTTTTCAAGAGCAACCTGGTTCACCAGAATCCCTGACATTAGACAAAAATACGAAAACTATTCAACACTTCACTTGTTGCTGCACAGTACTTCAATGTTACTTTACAGTTCCATGTTACTTCAACTGTCATTATATTTTACTCTGACAGAGTAACTTTTTCATTGGAGAGTGCCTATTGGACCCATACACACGGAGAACAAATTGTCTGCATCATACAACCCACAGGGATGTAAACTTGTTTTTCAATTGTCGCCCCTTAGGGATCTCTCTGTCAGCACTTAAACAACACAGTCAAGTGACTAATTATGCTGTTGACTGGCTAATTGCGATGTTTGTGAAAGACAATTAATACATTGTTAACAATTCAGTAAGTCAACAAGGAATATATATTATAGTGAACGATACATGTGAAATGTCTTACGCGTTTCACAAACTGTCAAAGACAACGGGCTTGTGACATGCTATGGCAGGTCATGAAGCCTTATGAAGCATTTGTAAAGGTGTCGTGAGCACGATGAGAAGTGAAGTCTTATTGAAAATCTCATCTCGTTTCTGAGCCAGCGGTGGCTGAGAGTTCCATCAATGCGATGCAACATTGGAGGCAGCGTTTTTGGGGTGGTGGAGGTTGGGGGGAGGATGACCCTGCCTCATCACACACTCTACTGAGCAAAAGGGTACTTTGTGTTCCACTGACTACTTAACTCAGACTTTGCTCAGAATTTACAGTCAGGACTGACCATTTGAGGCCCGAGGCAAAAATGTTTTTTGAAGCCCCCCCCCCCCCCCCCCCCACTTTTCAGTAGTTTTGAGATTGCTGACCGCTGCGTTTGAATCACCTCCACCTATAACAGGCTCTGGCTATAGTGCTCTTGCCCTGCATCTCAGATGGCTTGGCGGCGGGATGCTTGCACCGTGAAAATAACCCAGAGTTCAGAGGACATTGTTGTGATAAAATGGACCTTCATAAATAGGCTTTCTAAATTAAGGCAGAAATGGGGGATAAAATGGCCATGCTTCTGGCTATACTGTCGCAAACAAATATAAATGACATTTTCAGAGAGGGACAGAGAAATTTAATCTGAGGTGCTACCGTGGCCATAGAATGCAATTGCACATTCCAAAAGAGAAGATAGTTAGCATTTCAGTTTGGCTGTCAATTTAAATTTATATTTTATTGCAAGCTAAAAAAGATTTTTCTCTATTGATTTTTAGTGAACTCATTTGCCTCATCTTTAATGACGTTTCAGTTTTCAGTCCAGCTCCTTTTGTTTCTTTTGACTTATTCGAAATTGTTGTAATTCATAATAATTTTATTTTCTTTGTTGCCTTATTTTAAAACCTTTTTTTCTGTAGAATATCCATTAGCTCTGCAGGAATAATTGCACCATTATTAAAAGCATTACTTATACCTGCATATGCAATTATTTAAATGTACCTGCAAGAACATAAAGGTAGATCAGACATTTAGTGCTCGCTGAGGTTCTAACTTTTTTTCATTAATATATATGTATATCATTTCTTGGAATGGAGAGCTTTTACTTCCAACTTCACAAAAAAACTTTTTTGTATTTACTGTACTGTGATCGAGGAAGGGGAAGACGGCCTTTTCTGTTCTTCATAGAAAATAAGTAACTAAATAAAACTAGCGTACAGTTCTTTTTTTAGACGAAAAATAAAATAAAATTCCAGAGCACAGTCACTCTCCGTTTCCAATATTGACCGCGGCGCAATCATATAGCTGTGCGGACAGGGAGGAAGGAAAGTGTATTTGTTGTTGGACTGTTGCGGATTTTTCTGAAATATTGTTTCCCCCTGCGAGTAAAATTAATAAGGTCCTACGAACTGGGGGCATGCTGGCAGACCGTTATCCGAAAAAAACAAAAAAAAACAAAACAAAACAAAAAAAAAACCGGGCTTCTCCTCTGTTATCCACACTGACTGTTAGCGCCTGTCAGTCTGGGCTGCCGCCGCCCCCATGCTGCACCGGCGATGGGGCTCGGTTCTGTTTGTTTTATGCGGCCGGGGCTGGGTGTGAAAGGAAAACAACTCGGACGACGTGGGCGGAAATGAAATCCAGGCCCGAGGACGACTCGGGGGCTGGGAGCCGGAGTCGGATTTTCGGCTCCGGCGGGGCGGAAGGGATGCCTGATGGGAGCTCGAAGATAAATAGGGCCCAGCCTTAGCGTCTTTGAGCCCGCATCTCGCCGAGGATTTTCATTAAAGTTCAAACGAAAAAAAAAAAACAGGTTTAAATATACACGAAAATTCCAACGGTCGACGGAACCGAGGTAAGTTTAACAGACAGCTGGCATTAATCACACTTTCACTGGTGAAAAAGTGGCCCTTGAAGCTACATAGTGCTCGTGAAATAATCGAAGTTCTGCTATCAAATATACATCTCTCCCAAAATCCCATCCTCATTCCAATCATGTTATTATTATTATTATTTATTTATTTATTAATTTCACAAGAGGTGAGAGCTGACTGCATTCATTTCTGCTCCATCCTTGCTGATTACTGAGGGGGAAAGCCGGGGTCCTGCGGTCATTCTGAAAGGGCTCAGTTTTCGCATCGTTTCCGGTTCAAACGAGTCGTTTGCGGTCATAGGCGGGATGGAGCGGCGCCGCTTCGCAGGCTTCACCCGTAACAGAGGGAAGCGCAAGAGAAATGACCCCTCGCACAGCGAGTCGTTCTTCCGCACGGTTAGGCTGTGCCCGGGGTCGTTCTTCTTGTTCTACCTCTGGCACAGGCTGCCTTTGTGGTTGTTTTATACACTCTCTGAGGTTTTTAAACACACATTTTCCCTCGTTGGCATAATGGATTTTTATTCCAACCAGGAAAAAACAAAAACAAAAGCAAAACAACACAAGGCAAAGGATGGGTGACTTCCCCCCTGTTGACTGAATTGACAGGATCCACTATCAGTCTTCATATTATTATGCTTATTTTTGTACTTACTTACACAGTGTATGCATTATGTATAGTGAACCTGGGATAACCCACACAGCTAAAGTATTAACGTACGGGACAAGGAGATGACAGTCGACTTCCCTATGCTCAGACAATAAAATTCCGTCCATCCATCCATTACCCAACCCACTTATCCCTGGAGCCAATCCCAGGATGCATTTGGAGAGGGCTAGGAATACATGCTGAACAGGCCGCCAATCCATCGCAGGACACACACGCCATTCACTCACGTCTATGGTATGGGCTATTTAGGCTCTCCAATTAGCCTAACCTGTCTTTGGACGGTGGGAGGAAACCGGAGTACCCGGAGGAAACCCACATGGACACGAGGAGAACATGCAAACTGGTCAACAATGGGATTCCCCATGGAAACCAAACAATCAAACAAAAATATTGATGCTCATATGCGTAGTCATTGCACTGTTTATATATAAACACAGTCCTTCAACATAGAAAAATTCCATTATGATTTCCTCTGCCTAAATTAGGTCTCACAAGTTGTTCATAAAAAAGCAAACACAAAGAAGATTGCATTTCCACTCAAGTGTTCAAAGATAAAATTTGCTCCACCGCTTTGATACTTTAAAAGTTATTTCTCCCATCTGTCTATATTTTTTGTGTATCTCTACCACTACCAATAGTCCATTAATGTTTATTTGAAATAAAAAAAACAATGACAAAAACAACAACAGCAAAAACTATCATCAAACAGGCCTATCTTTCATCCCTTTTGAAAGACTCACAACACTCTAAAAATGAGGTGCAATAGACTGACCTCAACAACTAGCCATTTTCACAATATCACCACAACTTGCGGCAGCCATTTTGTGCCAGAACGCTCACCACACGTCAATACCACACCACTTGGTAACGGAAACAGATTAAGTAAGAACATTGCCTTGAGCCCTGTGGATCTGCGCGCAATCAGGAAGTAAGAATATGATATTGATCTGTTAATGGAGGGTTTGAAGAGGAAACGCTGCAGACTGTAAGTGCAAACGCAGAGATGCCATCTACCAATAGAGCTAACTCTCTTTCTTTCCCCCGCTGCATCACGGCCTTGTGGGTTCAAATTTTTTAACCGAACATCAGACTATACCTAATTAATAGAAAATAATGCAATAGAAATATCTCAAATAGAGTTTCCCTGGCAACGCAGGGAAAAGGCATGGAACAGGGCTTTTGCTTCTGAGATTAATTTGGCCGACATTGGACTTTGACCCCATAGGACTTGTTCAGCGTTGATATGATTGATCCGTCCTGGCAGTGGGGTGCATCATCGCTCCATCGAAGATCCATAACGAATAGATTTTTCATTTCATTATTCTGGGACAGTTTACACTTTAAGCATGATTCAGCTTTTCTTTTTTTGCATGATTAGTTTTGGTGGAGACTATCAGTCTCCATGTCTATACTATTGACCAACCTTTCTTCGGTTTGGATTGGAACCATGGGTTTAATCAAACCAGTATCTGCACTTTTCCGAAACCAGAGTGTAGAGATTAATGTGTTACACTACTGAACTGGGAACATCCAAGGGTTGCACCACAAAAAAAGCATCCCCCAAATTCCCTACAGTTTAAGTTAACCAAAAAAAAATGCTTGTTTTGTTGCCAACACAAGACCAAAAAACGATATAAATTCAGTTGAACGTGAACCCTTCGGCAAATATTCACTCGCAAAAGAAGTCATACCCCTCGTAGAGAAACCTGCAGAATGCTATGGTCGGTGTAACACCTACCGTTGCCAACGCTGTACAGCAGCGCAAAGGACACTGACAATGGATCACCTAAGCAGTGAAGAAATGCGATGCGTCGTATGAATCATACTTCATCGTGTTCTCCACACGTGGCGTAACACCCACAGAAGACTACAGGTCTGAGTGCGTGTCTGAGACGTTTTCCACCTCCTCCATCAGGAAAGGCAGGGTTTGATTGACTTTCCTGTGGAATAATAGTAAAGTACCACCGAGCAATAAGTTTGTAAGGATGTGAGAATTTGTGTTACGCTTTGGTGAATTTGTATATTATTCCGGATATTTCTGTCTACGTAGCAGGAGAAGGAAGGGTCAGTGAAATACAACAGAAAGGCCTGTTGGAACTGTGGCTCCTCTCTGTTTCTTCCAGTCTCCCTGTGTCTCCTCTGATCTCCCTGCTTCCTCCTGTCTCTGTGTGTCTCCTCTGGTCTCTCTTTTTTGTGTCTCCTCTAATCTCTCTGTCTTCTCTGGTCTCTCTTCTTTGTATCTCCTCTAATCTCTCTGTCTCCTCTGGTCTCTCTTCTTTGTATCTCCTCTGATCTCTCTGTCTCCTCTGGTCTCTCTTCTTTGTGTCTCCTCTGGTCTCTCTCTTCTTTGTGTCTCCTCCGGTCTCTCTGTGTGTCTCCTCTGATCTCTCTGTGTCTCCTCTGGTCTCTCTTTGTGTCTCCTCTGGTCTCTCTCTCTGTCTCCTCTGGTCTCCCTGTGTCTCTTCTGGTCTCTCTCTCTGTCTCCTCTGGTCTCCCTGTGTCTCCTCTGACCTCTCTCTGTCTCTTCTGGTCTCTCTCTGTCTCCTCTGGTCTCTGTTCTCTCTGTCTCCCTGACATCTTTATAGTGTACTGCCATCCATGGAGAGCTGTGCCCAAATGTAAACCTCATTAAGAAACCAGTTTCTCCCATAGCCTCTAATTTAACACCTGTGTGTGTGTGTGTGTGTTATCAATAAGATATTTTAAAAAAACATCTCCAACTCTCCAGTTCCTTATCCTTCCAAAAAAAAACAGAATCTCGCCCACAGTCAGGTGTACATGCAGCATATGTTAAATTTATTCTTCTCCATCCAAAAGAAGGCACGGAACTGCAAGCTTTTTTTTTTTTTTTTAGTTGCCCTGAAAACCTGGGATTCGGACAGACCAGGCCTTCACAGTACTCCAGCGCCACACGTCTCCATCTGACATCCGCTAAAAGGAGATCATATATCTGCCATACCGGAAAAATGATACTACTATCTGTTCCGGAGCCACATCATCTGCAAAATGGCCTGTGGACACGTCTCACTTTCTTCAAGAGGGAGATTTACAGCCTGTTTAAAAACCCGCTGAATGGCATTTTAAAAAAGGCGATTTGCACAGATGCCCCGCATTCATCCGAAGTATTGGGTTCGATGAAGGCACTTCGCCGATTCAATGAGTCGTAACCACATAAGACACACTTCAGTGTGATACGCCCTCAACCCCTTACTTAATCTGTTACTTCCTACTCCAAGCTCAAGCCCTTGTTATTTCGGCTCCTAAGAGATGGATTTTAACCGTCAATCATCACAAATTTTGGCCAGATAAATTAATAAGATAATACCAAGAATGATGTTCATGTTTTATTCCATTTTATTTTATATTTCATGGACAATAAAGTTTTTCTATTCTATTCTATTCCTGTTATTTTCCAGTTTTAATAGAAGAAGCATGTAGGACCAATCGCTATATTTTATTTACAATTTAATCCTCCCCCCCCCCCACAGTTTAGTTTAGGGGTTATGACAGGAGAGAACCCGGTCTGAAACTATGGGTAGATATTAGGACCGGTTTGATCCGGTTCACCTCGAAGGTTCACAGACGCCAAGGCAATCCCGGGGAAATTAATGAAAACCCGCTCAGGCTGAAATTATACCCCTCGGAACAAAAGGCAGGAGGAGGACAGTCACATTTGAATAGCACCTGCAAATCACCACGGATCCTCCGCATTAATTTCCAGCGGGTCAGCTTTAATGAGCTGCCAATCACCATGGGAAAGCCGGCCTGGCTCAAGAGCATATTCAGCAGCGACGCACGCGTCAAATTATTAGTTTGCGCAGTTATTCCAATGTAATCTTCTCTCCGGGGGCAGGCGGGGGCACGAGCAGGAGCCCTGAGTGGGAGACTGGGTTCCTGCCTCCCTGAATTTCACTGATGCGGACAGAATCAGCCGTGGCTGAGTTTAAGCTCAACCAGTGTCTGTCTTTTCACACCAATGCACTATTCATATCTGGGTAATGTGCAATGCAGTGCGTGAAAACAGGAACAAATTAGGTTTGTAATTCCGAGCAAGAACAAATTAGGTTCTAAAGTTATAAAGATTGGTTTCTTGGACCATCTTACATAAGCAACAAAGGACAGTAATAACAGTCAATAAAAGAACACTTAAATGCTAAGAATGACTTATATATGTACATAACTATATATAAAATCCCTTTCTCCAACAGAATATTACCTTGGGGGAAATATTATTCCAATATAAGCATTGGAAATGTGACATTAACAGTATTAACTGGTTGGGCATTGACACTGTATCATGGAAGTTAAACATGTGCTATGAGGAGCTTTTGAAGAAGAAAAAAACATGGCTGCTCGAACTCATCATGGACTGTTATGGCAGTAAAATGTTCACAGATCTAAGCATTCCTGTGGGATTTCTTTGGCAATATATACAGTGAAATGTTCAGTGTTAAATCAACTCTTACAGAGTGCATATGTGGTCCATATTGGACTCATACTCTTTAAGAGTTGAATTAACAGAAGGCATTTTACTGTGTGGAAGCATATTGTGAGAATGTACCTTTAAGTAGTAAGAATATTGTATTTAAATAAATGAAAAAAATCCCTTCCAAAACTTTTCAGGCATGTGAATATATTAAGTGTGAAAATATTTGACTGTCAATAATAATTTCATCACCTTCATCATCGTTATTCTCATCATTCATTTTCAAAGTAGTGATGATGCAGGTTATTGCCAATCTACCTGCAGTAAAACCCTACTGGTCACTGTCATTATTTAATTAGTCTATCTATCTATCAATAAATTGCACATCAAATCAACAACTTTTAAATTATTAAAAATGACAAATGAATAAAAGATTGCAAACCAAGACAGGAACGTACACTAACATCTTATCCGGGAATAACTATTTTCCCTGGTACTATAAATAAAAGGCGGGTATCCGTTTGGTCGCTCACATGTAGCCTATCTCTCGTAAGTCTAACCGAAAAACGTATATAGACGTACGTTAAAACAGCTCTTGACGTTCAAACTGCAGTACGGTTACATACCGTGCACGTGTCGATGTGATTCTTACCTCTTATAAGCCCTGTCCCCAACAAAGCCGAAGCCTTTCGGATTCTGCTCCCTGATTTGAGCCGTTGGGTGTGCGGAAGGGGGGTGGGTTACGCTCGGTGGACTGTACCATCTTAATCTAAATGGGGAACAAAAGGATGCGTTAACTAATAACTTCAGCACCTGGACAGCGACCTTCATCGGGCTCTTTGTTTTTTTTGGTTTCGGTTTTTTTTTCCTTCTTCTTCTTCTACCGGCTATAGCGACAATGTGACATGCCGTTCGGACGGAGCAGGGCGGAACAATGCGGCTCGGAGAAATATTTTGAAAACTGCGAATATTATTTTAAGGAAGGGCTGCCTGTCACGGGCAGTGTATAGGGAGAAGCTGTATTGCGTAGTGCTGTAGTATTCCATTGGTTAGAACCGCAGGGGCAGCCACCTCTTTATTCGTTGCAAACAAAACCAAGCGAGTCTGTCTTCTGCTTTGGCTGCTTGTGTGGAAGGGACGGCTCAAAACATCACCACGGAGGACGTAACCGACAGGAAGCGGGTTTGCGTTTCTTTATTTTCTATACCGTAGAGCAAAAGTGAATATGCCGTGGTTCCCCGGACTAGGGATAGCGCTATTGCTCTGGATCTCTGGCCGCATCGTCAGCTTCACCGCGGCGCTACCAGCATCCCGTAAGTAAGAGAGGATGATGCACCTCGCTACTTCTTTCTTCTTCCAGTTGACGGGGCTTTCTAGAATTTCTGAACGCGGCGTCCTGACCGTCCAGCTATCGCTGTTGTCACGTGCGTTTATTTTTTGCGATGATATTGGGGGTTTCTCGTCGCATTCTTTAAATATTCCCTTGAATTAGGTAGCATTCTGCTTTGTGAACAATGACATGCACGGGGTGGTAAACAAATGACACGTTTTCAAGCAGATTGTCATCTTTAAAATGAACGTTGGTTGATCATTGGCTAAGATTATTTGGCAATTTCCACCCGGATGCTTTTGACGTGGTATTCAAATCGCATACGTGTGAAGCTTACTTGAAAAGTTTACATCTTTTTTAAAGTAATACACGGCAATGAGGGGTGATTTATTGCGATGCGTTTCAATTAATACTGCAACTCAGAGCAATGTAAGAAAGACGATGTAACTTTCAAAACAACGCACTGTTGATATGAAATTTAGATTTGTGTTGTGACAGAAATATACCGGTTTATCTTACCTTCAAAATGCATCGATGCAGCGCCTATTTCTGCGATAGGCTACATTGATCTCGCACTTAGATTGCCAGGCTCAGACACACGAATCACACATACATTGTCCACCACACCTACAAAAACAGTAACCTTTCACAAAGACTTAGGCTATTCGCATTTAGAGAGCTTGCACTGTTGTAGTAGCCTAAATAAGTTATGTTCCTCTCGGTGCCCGGTTTGAACGCGCACTAGTGTCATCACCTTCATCTCCATGTGATTGTCCGCGATGAGGTTACAACGGAATCCCAAAACATGCGTTTCTACGCTTAGCGCTGGTTTCTGGCTTAACAGAATTGTTCTTCTTTTGTGCGTGTGTGTTCCGCAGCAACTGCATCGTGGTGCTTTTTCACAACCCCGAGAGTCCTGCTAGGACACACTGGATTAAAAATCTATGTTGAATTTATGGTAAAATAATACAGTATTGATTAGCGCGGTAGTTTATCCCAGTAGCTGAAAGGCAATTAATTGCATCTAGAGTAGGTATGTTTAACATGTGTTACAAACACACGCACACACACGGGCACGCACACGCACACACACGTACACACGACCACTCATTCAATAAAACATTCAACTGGCGTGTGGTAGGCTATCTCTAAAAACTGTCCCGTTATCACGCCGATCCCAGTCTGCTATAATATGACGCTAGTGAGGTACACGGAGTTCAGCAGGTTAGCGGTTGGTAGCACAACAGCAATCATCTTTGTGTAATGAGATATTGCTAGTAATTAATGTGACATAAAATAGATGTCACGCAGAAAATCATACTGCAATATAAGCAGATTATAATGCCTTGGAACTGGCATGCGGTTTTCAGTAGTTTTAATCGCAAATATTTCAGATCATAACCTAATGTGTTCCTCAGTTTTCAAGTATTTATCGGGAGCCTGCTGGTTTATTGGGCTGTGCAACGAGATGACAACACCGGTGAGCAGTTAGGGCTGCAAAACGAAACGTAGCCTCATCAAGCCGTAACATTTACAGGGTCAACTATAGCTTCAGAAATACGATCCGGCGTTTTCAGGTAGAGCTTCCTGGCGTAGTAACTTTATAGTATAGCTGAATTGTAAAGTGGAAAACTAGGTAGTCTATTACTTTTGCGTTTTCGATTTCGGAATCTTTCTTCTGTCTGCTCGCCGGTAGACACACTCACCCTCTTATCCAATGAAAAACTTGATTGTTCTATTGCTGCCCACATTCCACGGAAAATAACGCTGAAAACTATGCTGCAGTTATTCGGTTGATCTCAACTGGTGTTTATCTGTTGTCATGGGTTATTGTTATGCGGTTGCCATTAAGCTGTAGAACAAATTTCCCCATTTAAATAATAAAGATTCTAACTAACTTTCAAAGCAGCACGTCTCCAATAAGGCTTAAGCCGTGGCATTGGACAATATGAGCTAGAAGCAGTGGACTTTATGAACGGGAACGATGGCTGAGAAAGATCAGATGAGTTTGGAATAATGAAATCAGCAAGTCACAAAAACTTTTGGATAAATAACAGAAGGTTTTATTCCAAACTTTATTATTATTTGTTTTTTAAATGGTGGCTGTTTTATACAAATCATCTATAAGAATGGTGGCACATAGATGGTACAACATTTGTAAATACTTCATATATTTAGGTGTCATAGGTTATCTAGGATCCTGGTCACCTTTTGTAGACTGAACTACTTGCTCACCCAGCATCCAACAAACATTATGTTTTACACTCATATGAAACAGCGTGGACGCTGGACACATGGACGTGACTTGCCCCGAAAATGAAAAAGAAAACCTACGCCATTTGCAGGAAGTGTTTTTGTTGGGGTTGTTAGTGGGCTGAGGGTGTATTGACCTTCCGAGCCGTGCTTGTGCTGCACAGACAGAGTAAAACTCACTGGAGAGCCGGTGAGGGTTCACGGTTTTGTTCCCTGGACTTTTGTGTGGGGGAAAAAAGAAAAAAAAAATCAATCCACCTGGTTGCCTTGGTTAACAACCCACACAGGAGGCATACCAGACAACACTGGAAGCAGGGTGCGATAATGTTGTATTGGCCCTGCAGCTATAATGGTTGTGCAGTCTTTTGTGTATTTGAACCTATATTAACTTTTGGGGGTGGTGGTGGTGTTGGGGGGGGGTTCTGTATTAGCAGGTACTGTAATGTCTTCTTTTCTATTGGAGAATAATAAGGGGGAGAGGTCTTGTGAAGGCACTTCTGGGGGGGGGGGGGGGGGGGGGGGGGGATTCATTTTGGCGGGAGTGAGGGGGTCGATGTAAACGCTCCCAGGTAACAAAGTTAAAATGGAGGTTGATTATTTTTTCCTGTGCTCCTCCAGCCCATTTCCCCCCAGTCTGTACAGTAAAGTTAGGGGCTAAATGCTCGCGGCATGTTTAACACAGACTGTCTCAGAGACTCCACAGTCTGCCAGCAGCGGCGTTAGCTACATAGCGCCCGCCTCCGCTCTTACGATATCAGCATATACGAAAGGGGGTCTGTATGGGCGCAGGACAACTTAATTTGCACATCAAGTGAAATCCTGGAATCCTGTCATTGAGGGATCGAGCTAACATTTTTTTTTTTAGCAGCAGGTCAAAGCGTGCTCGATACTTGTCAAAAAGCATTCAACAGCTTGTCAAGAAACACTCGTACTCAGGTGACATCAGGAGGAATTGCAGGGGGCTGTTTTGAAGTTTGAGTTTTAAATCTGCGGTGAAGTAGAATAGTAGAGAGGACCTGTCATCATACTGCCGTACCTCACCAGGGTGTTGTAGGAAGTGGACTCCCGTGAGGATTAGTATTAGGACCCTTGTTCTGCAAAACACATAAATAATCTTGGCTCACGGTAAAACGTCTAGTGTTAATTCAGAGTGCATATAAGTCCAATGGGGACAATACGCAACCCCGTTGGAGTTGATTTAGCACTGAACATTTTGCTGTGTTGTGTGATTGTTAGTAACAAAATAATGACACAATGACACAAAATTTGGAATCTGCTGTGATAATCCAAGACGATTCCAACATAATCCAGAACTGAGAAGAAACCTGGCAAATGCCAAAGACATTCAGTAGAGCTGGATGTAAATTTCTGCTAGTGGGAAATGAAAATTTAGGACAAGGCTCTTTCACAGGAGGCACAAAATCACAGTGCTCTCTTCTAAAAAAAAAAAAAAGACTGGATGTAGTCCATCAGGATGTAGATATTGTGCTGCAATGGTATAAAAGCCAACAGGACACCAAGACGCATAGCAAAAATTATTGACAATGAATCAAAGAAGGTTATGTTGATGTTGTACAATGCCTTTGACAAATTTTGACAATGCTTTTGTCCACATTTAGAGTGTTGTGTTCAGTTTTGGGCATCACGCACTGAGAAAGATGTCTAAGATCTTGAGAATATACAAGGAAAGGCAGCTAAATAAGATTCAGATATGCCGTTCTGACAGCTGAGCACAGGGGCATGTGTGGAAATTAGTTCAAGGTAACGAGCGCACCGATCGCCAGAAATATTCTTTTTTACGGAACTATCAGAGCGTGAAGCGGCTGACGAGGCGTGTGGCGTAGCCCGCCCGCCGGGCAGTCGGTTTGTGTCCGAACGCGATCCTTCCGCGCGCGAGACCGGGAGCTTGCGAGCCTCTGGTGTGGCGCCTCCTCCTCCAGCGCAGTCCCTTCGCTCTCTCGTCATTTCTACCTGCGCGAATAAAAGCAAGAAGTCTGAAAGGAGGGCAGACTGTCCTGCTAGCTTGTTCAGTTAATTTTAGTTAAAAAAAAAAAAAAAAAAAAGTATGGAACAGCTTTTCAAGTCGTGTAATTGTTGCAACTCTTACCTAGGCTTGACACTGTAATAGAAACTCTCTACACAGTAAAATGCTCAGTGTTAAATCAACCTCTTACAGAGTAAATATGGTCCCATTTTGAATCTGCACTCTATTGTATCTGAATTAACACTGGAAATGTTTACTGTGCAGTCTGTTGTTGTTGTTTATTTTCAAATTTTTTATTTTGTTTTTGGACTCACTCAAATCAGCATCTTTTAGTCGAGTGAGACAGACTTACGCAGCACGGCTTTCTCTTGTGTAATGATTCTCACGATTAATTGCTGAACCAAGGTCACAATGCCCCCTGTGGCACATTTGTTAACTGCAGGTAGCTGACCCCTCAGCAGGTGAGAACATTCCCCACCAGGGTAAGTCATGCCTGAGGTCTAATCCCACTGTATTCACAGAAGAAAAATCACCACTGTTTCAGCCCACATAGATTCACAATGTACCTTTAAAGCCCCCCCCCCCCCCCCTTGTTTTTTTTAGACTTTTATTAAATGCTTGGTCGCTTGTCTAATGTGTCCCAATTAAGACGGTAAAATATGAAATCTGCAAAACAATGACGTTTCGCTACATTTGCTCCCAGATAAAATCACAAACCAAAACAAGCCCGTTAGATTTGGCTCCGGGGGGGGGGTATTTCAGGAAGCAGTTACCTGGATAATTGCGCTGTGTGAAAACCTGGAACGGCTTTTTTTACTTCAGTCCATGTTTCAGATTTGAGAGGGTTCTGGGTTTTACTCAGTGCAGTTATCCAGCTAACTCAGTAATCCTGCTTTGTGAAACCGGGCTCAGATCTGAAGTAGATTCTGGATTTCAATCGATGCAAGCCAATAATCTTTGACCTTCTATTTCCATAAGCACTCCCATACTCGTCTTAACATTGAGAGCGGCATCATCGTATTATTAGTGATAACGAATAAAGATAGAGCATGCAAAATAGTACAATAGTTTAACATCAGCAATTAAATGAGACGAGCCTTGCATAGTTGCCAAAGACTTAATTCATGCATTAGCTTCTACAAAAGAGGAGTATTCAATTAAAAAACACTTAAGTATGTCTATAGTCCTACTTATACATTAATTTATTAGCAATGTAAATACTTCCACATCTCTAATCTGTATGTAAAAATAAAAAAATTAGCAATTTTTAAGTATAGAGGTGATACACTTATAATGAATGATTCCTTATTAACAAATTGAAAATGCAAAATTT
Organism: Anguilla anguilla; assembly: GCF_013347855.1. Taxonomy (NCBI): domain Eukaryota; kingdom Metazoa; phylum Chordata; class Actinopteri; order Anguilliformes; family Anguillidae; genus Anguilla; species Anguilla anguilla. The sequence continues at coordinate 7,233,464 of NC_049208.1, read as the reverse complement.
CTTGCATTAAGGTTTTTTTTCAGTCTGTTTGTTTTTCCAGTTTTTTTTTCGTCCTTGCGCAATTAAGGTTTAGGATTAATAACCTCATTTATTTAATTAATTCAGTCTGGCTGTTTAGAAAGCTTTTCACAAATCAAGTTCACATTAATACTGTCAGTCTAAATTAAGAACTCCACTTTGTAAAAGTAAGTGCGGGACTAAAGATAGTGCATCAACCCTCCATAGAAGAAGCCAGGAGAAAGAACTAAACAAACTTCATCTTAACTTTAACACACCTGACTGAAATGGAACTGCCCCAGGCAGTTTAAACATGTTGAAGATACCTTGACTAGAACAGACTGAAGACTGCTCTCTATGACAACACATCAAAGAAGCATAATTCAGTAGTCACATGAAAAATAATCCAGGAGAAGTAAGAGTAATTGAATTTAAATGTAGGTCAGAAAGATTGATATTTACAGTCATAGTTATGCTGCTGTTACAATTATAAAGCACTTGTCACATGACAAATGCATGATGCTGTGGCCTTGTTTTCCCAAAGAGAACAGACATGTACACACTATAATACGCAAAACAGCTTCCCTGTGGTTATTTGACCTTGTTCCATTTTATTGAACACTCTCCTGTGAATTTATACTTGTGTGAACATGCAGATTATGTCATGGGTTATTTATGGCATGGCGCACTGAGATATATTTGGTTTCACGGGCAACAGCTCGCACCAGACGCGAAGGTTCGACCAGGTTAGAGAAATGGTAAACTCAAAAGTTATCTTGTCAATGTATAAATAATAAATGCCTTCTGCTCGTAGAAATGGAGGCACGGTGGTGCAGTGGGCAGCACTGTCGCCTCACAGCCAGAAGGTCGTGGGTTTGAATCTCGGCTCGGGGCCTTTCTGTGTGGAGTTTGCATGTTCTCCCCGTGTCTGCATTTCCTCCGGGTACTCCGGTTTCCTCCCACAGTCCAAAGACATTGCAGGTAGGCTAGTTGGAGACTCTAAATTGCCAATAGGTATGAGTGTGTGAGAGAATGGTGTGTGTGTGCCCTGTGATAGATTGGCAGCCTGTCCAGGGTGTATTGCTGCCTTTCACCCAATGCACGCTGGGATAGGCCACAGCACCCCCCCGCGATCCTGCTCAGGATAAGCGGGTATAGATAATACATGGATGGATGGATGTTCGCAAAAACAAGACTTTGTTCTCCAGATACGGTGATCAGAGTACACACGCAGTGAAAAATGACCACGGCTCACTCGTTGCAGGCCATTGCAGACCAGCTTATTCACTGTCTGCTTATTGTGAGTGATTATGTTCCTAATTAATCCCAGTTATGTCAATATCAGTTCACTTCTGCAGACAGATCTGTAGCTTTTTTTTTTTTTTTTTTCCTGAAATGCCATTTTATTGCGCACGGTCAACTGCAAGAGAGCGAAACACACTTTCACACACCTCGTGCTCAATAAAAGGCAAAAGAACATGGCTCCCATTGCTCTGGCCATTAAATATTTATATTTTCCTTGACTTGAAAAACGCTGACTCGCTGAGGTAGGGGTGGATGTGGCTGCAGCAGTTGAACTTCCAACTGATCAGATTAAATTACTGCAAACAATGATCGGATGAAAGCCAAAAAAAAAAAAAAAAAAAAATAACGGGCCGCATGCTAAGCGTGGTAAAAGAAAAAGGTGCCAGTTGCATTGTGGGTAGTCAAAGTAGACAGTGCTGCCAGTCGACAGAACAGCTGCTGTATGAGACACACAGAGCTCCTCTCCCTCAACCCAGATTTGCTGGTGCAACATTTGGACCACATCTCAGATTTGGACACCCCAGTATTGAGTGGGGTTGCTGTACACTTAGGGGGAAAAAAATGAGTTATTCGGTTTGTCTCTATGGGGGAACCCATTACCCTCTGTGGCAGGTGTGAAAAGTGTGAACGCTCCCTGATTTAAGCATTTTACCTGACAAAGAACCCTAGAGCTACACAGGGTTCCTCTATGGAGACACGGAGGGGCCTGTTGGAGCCCTTTCTTCTGGGAGTTTACGATGTGTCGTCAGTCCCACATTATATCCAATTGAAACACTTTTCTCTCCACAACAATACAGTAGATTTGGTTCAGTTTAGCTGGTCATCAATGGCACATAGTTGATCCACTATATTACCGGTTTCAAATTATAAATGTGTTTGAATTCTACATATTAGCTTATCTTATAAGATATTAAAACACATGTTGATAACACATTTACGTGCAAGCACATGTATGTTCATATGTATTAACATATTAACACACCTAATATTATTAACAGGTACCACTTCTTGTGTAAGGGAAGACTTTTATCAAAGTAACTATGATGCTGTTATGTCAAGTCCCCTTTTATTTTCCCCAACTATTTTTGAACATGGTTTTAAGTTCATAAAGGTGTTCTATAACATCATATATAATAATATAATAATGCATTTTATTGTGTTCTGTGTGGTAAAATGTTCAGTGGCAATTCAACTCAAACAGAGTTTATATTAGACAGGGATCACATGTAATCTAGCAGAATAACTGTTCTCTACCAGGCTTCATTTAACACAAAAAATCTTACTCCATTGGAACTTAATAGCTGAAAATTGAATTTATGTCAGAATGATGATTTCCATATACTGGTTTTTGATTTTGATGTTTTTTTTTTTTTTAATTTTATTTTGAAGAACATCTGTAATCATTCAGATATCGTACTCTCACAGTGGAGAATGTATTAACATGCACCGTTTATATCTGTGGGACATTTCTAAACGCCTTCGATGCTTTATGATATTTAATTGAATGGCTGGTGAGATGGCCGTCCATTGGTAAATGGTAAATGGACTGCATTCATATAGCACTTTTATCCAAAGCGCTTTACAATTGATGCCTCTCATTCGCCAGAAGCAGTTAGGGGTTAGGTGTCTTGCTCAAGGACACTTCGACACGCCCAGGGCGGGGTTTGAACCGGCAACCCTCCGACTGCCAGACAATCGGTCTTACCTCCTGAGCTATGTCGCCCCCAAAGGGTTCACAGTGTTAGCGGTACAACCCCATTCTCAGAGGAACGTCGGTTCGAAAATAACACCGTCTCCCCTTCGGTTTCGGACGCCTGAGTCATGGTTGATTGCATTCGGTGTGTTCAGCTCACTAACTGACAGCACCAGGAGGGGTTTTGACGTGCTGACATAGGAGCACATTAACAGGCACCGATGTCCAATTTACAAAAACATTTCCGATGATCTACTTCGCAAAACGACATTTAACAGGCATATTTCTGTGGAGCTTTAAATTAATCTTTAGTTTAAGGGAGGTTGGGGGGGGGGCTGTATTTCATGAGTTTTTAAATGAATATTTAAATAACAGGCCCCAAGGAAAATGTGGTTGAGCTTATTGAGTGACACCTCAGTGCCCCCCAAAATACCCTGACTGATTTATAAATGTAAAAAATTTTTGTTGTTTCTCTAGATTTAAGCAGACATTTTCCCCAGGTCTCCTCTGCACTTCGCTGAAGTTGAGAAGGCACAAGAGAGCCAACAGAGAGGGGATGGGAACTAATGAATGGAACTGTGGTGTTGCCTTTTATTTATTGATTTGCATTCATTTAATTTGTTCATTTTATTTGTGAAAAGGATTACAGGATGATACTGAGTAAGTCATACAAGGTGAAATAGCAAAAGGTAAAAAAGAAATAAAAATGTGTACAGGTGAAGGGGGGGGGGAAAGCTTATGAGTTTAAAGATTAATTCAAACATTTTTTAAAAGAAAGGAAATAAAAGTTAATAATTGGTAACCAAACAAATAAAGAAACGGACCGAGAAACAAAGGAACAAAACCGTATGGAAAACTAAAAAAAATTGCAATTCTTGCCTCAAATGACCCGATTTCCCCTCAGTTTCACTCCCTGGTCTGTAGATTCAATTTATGGAGCTTGTGGACAGACTCTCAGCATTTACGAACTCCGAAGTCAGCTGTATACCTGGACTGTCCGGGGGCTTTAGGGCCTGTTATCAGATGGACAGGGGTAGACGTGTAAAAGTGGAAAAAAACAAACAAAAAAAAAACACTTAGGTATCACTATCTGGTCATCAGTCCCTCGTTCTCCACCCGTCTGAGTGGCCGCGTTAGCTGTAAACATCGCGCTTTTAGTACTTCTTTGGAGGCCATTGAGGGATTTCTCTTTATGAGC